>NW_020954737.1:14420476-14426812 GCF_900497805.2 Vombatus ursinus | reverse complement strand
GGCTATGTGTGCATGTGGATTTAAACTCAGGTCTTCTTGACTTGAGGCCTAGTACTCTATTATGCCAAAAGGTACCTCAAAAGAACTGGGCTTGGAAATCAGCAGACCCGCATTCTGATACTGGTTTTGCTACTAGCCAGTCATATGATATTGAGGAAGTCCTTTAACACTTCTGAGTCTTAGTTTTCCCATTTGTTACATGAAAGGGCTGGTCTGGGTGATGTAAGGTCCCATTAAGAACTAACATTCCATGGCTCCATCCCTAAAGCATCATGTGTAGTGGCCGGCCTCTAACTAAGGAGCATCTGGGTTCAAGTCCTGAATCTGACACATACTCATTATGTGACCCCATGCAAGTGACCTAATCTCTCAGTGCCCTCAGGTAACTCAAAGTCTATGAATTAAAGATGAGTTGCTTATATGCTTTGGCAGGGAAGGAGTTCCCACCCTGGGAGCTGTTTGTACCAGTAAAACCACATGTCTAGATATAAAGAAAACAAACAAACAAAAACCCAAGTCCATCACATAGGTGATCACTACCATCTACTAGGGATCCCTAGTCAGGAAAAAGAGGGACAGAGGTACCTTCAAAGATACTAAAGTCAAAATTCCAAAGAACCCATGATGAAAAATGTTCTCCACCTCCAGAGAGAGAACTGATGAACTCTAAATGCAGATTGAAATATGTATTTTTTAACTTTCTTTTTCTTTCTTTTTTTTGCAACATGGCTAATATGGAAGAGTACTTTGCATGATTTCACATGTACAATTGATATTATACTGCTTGCCTTCTCAATGGATTGGTGGAACGACTGGATGGAGGGAGAGAATTTGGAGCTCAAAGTTTTAAACATGAATGGTAAAAATTATTTTTACATGCAACTGGGAAATAAGATATACAGGCAGTAGGGTATAGAAATCTATCCTGCCCTACAGGAAAATAGGAAGGGAAGAGGATAAGGGCAGGGGGTGACAGAAGGGAAGGCAGATTGGGGGAAGGGACATTCAGAATGCATGCTGTCTTGGTGTGGGGGGGGAGGGGAGAGATGGGAAGAAAATTTGGAACTCAAAATCTTGTAGAACTGAATGTTGAAAACTAAAAATAAATTAATTAATAGAAAAAATAATGTTTAAAATAAATTAATAAATTTTTAAAAATCAGATACTCAAGTCAAGTTATACATACTGCTCAGGATTGGTGTTTTCAAAATCTACCCCATCTATTCTCATAGTTACAATTTAACATATATGCCATCCCAACACTCAAGCTTCCAGTACTAATTAATTAGCATCAGCTTGAGAGTAAATGATACATACATGTGGTGAAAATCAGACCTAGAGTCAGGAAGAGTTGAATTATCTTCTGACTCAGACGAGTCAGATTATTAGCTGTGTGGCCCTGAGCAAGTCACTAACCCCCTGTCTGTTTCACTTTCTTCATCTGTAAAATGGGCATAACAGTAGAAACTACTTCCCAAGGTTGTTGTAAGGATCAAATGAGATAATATTTGTAAATCCTTTTTACAAATCTTAAAATGCTATATAAATGCTAGGAGTTTTTGTTGTTGTTTTGATTGATTTGATTTTTATTATTGAAAACTTCGAGAGGCTGACCAACCAGTCACTTCTACCCCTGTGTTGGCCCTAAACATCAACACAAATGTCAATTGACTTTTAAAAATGGGTAGGAGAAAAATATCAATGTTAGATTTTGTTTTATGAACTGGTGTTGTTCACTTATTTTCAGACATGTCCAACTCTTTGTGACCTCTTTTGGGGTTTTCTTGTCAAAGATATTGGACTGGTTTGCCATTTTCTTCTCCAACTCATTTTATAGATGAGGAAACTGAAGCAAACAAGTGACTTGCCCAGGGTCACACAGCTAGTAAATGTCTGAGACTGGATTTGAACTCAGGACAATGTATCTTCTTGACTTCAGGCCAGGTACTCTATCAACTGTGCCACCTAACTGCCCCTATGAACTAGTAGTCCTAGCTTAAAAAAAAGTTTGTAAAAGCTCAAGAGATTGACAGGTTGCTGTTATCTAGAGCAGGGTTTTTCACACAAGAAATTTTTACGTGACCCCTGGCATATAGGTATATAAAACAGGTATACAAAACAAACATTTACTGATAATAAATCATATAGAAATTTATTTTAAAACAATTCTTTGGTATACATATAATTTTACCATGTATTAAAGGAGAAAGCAAATTTGCATACTAATGAGATGGATATGCTGGTTCTTTTTACCTAAACAATTAAATCTTGGAGGAATATTTGATATTGCAGGACCTAGAGCATCTTCGACATTTTTGAAAATTGATTGATATTTTGATTTTATAATCTTCAATGCTGAGAACACCACTTCACATAAATATGTAGTGCAAAATGGCAGAAGTGTGTTTAGGGTCATTTCAGAAATTCTCGGAAACTCTGTCCTAATCCCAAGCCAAAATTCATTTAACAATTTTGTACGCACAGTAAAAACACTACAATTCATAATATACAATAATCTCGAATCTGAGCTGAGGTATTTCTAGCAGCATTCATTAGTGTTGTGTAACATAACAGCATGCGCAGTGCAAAGTGTGCGTCTTGTGTTCAGAAGCAATGCTGCAGTGAAGTTGTGCAGTGCAGCATGAGCAAGCGCTTCCAGAAACACCTCGGATTCATTACGCGTTTGATTTTGAATTAATTTTTGGTTGTTGGCATGTTCAGAAACCTTTTACTGTTGCCAAATTTTTCACAGCCCCCACATTCAGTTACGCAACCCCATACAGAGTCACAAATCACAGTTCAAAAAGCGCTGATTAGAGAACTTACTTTTCTTAATAAGCAGAGATTCATTATTTGAAAATTAAACCTTGATTGTATCCAAGGCAGACAGAGCTGGGCATAATCTGGGTTCCCTACTGCAGTCAGGCATTCCTGTTTCTTTTTTCCTGAGAATTCCCCCTTTGCATCCTCAGCGTGCTGAGGAGCAAGAAACATAAAAGAAAGCATCTCAAGCCTTAGCCGACCTCAGTTCGGAATCAAACCCCTTCAGTGCTTTCCCTTGGAGATTGCGTAGTGTGTTTATCAAAATTAGGTTCCCTGGAGAAGCTCATCAGTATTGTACGTCAATTTCACGATGGGATGCTTGCCCCAGTTCTGGATAATGGATGATGCTCTCACACTTTCCCAGTCACCAATGGAGTGAAACAAGGCTTTTTAGCATGAGGTTTTCAGGAAAGTAGTCAGACACCTTCAATTGAACATGGCACCAAGGTCAGCTATCACATTGATGGTAATTATTTAACTTGAAAAGCTACAAGACAAGACTTAAATGGAGAGTTGGTGCATGATTTATTTATTCACAGATGATTGTGTACTCAATGCAGTTTCTGAGGCTGAGATCCAACAAGTATCTCTGCTGCTTGTGCTAATTTTGGCCTAACAATTAACACCAAGAAAGCATAGGTGCTCCACTAGCCAGCACCACACCATCCATATGTGGAACCATTGGTTATAGCAAATGGAGAAGTTTTGAATATTGTGGATAAGGTCACCTACCATGGCAGTATACTTTCCAGAGACGTACACATCGATAATGAGGTTGACACATGCATTGCCAGAGCTAGCTCAGTGTTTGGGAGGCTCCAAAGGAAAGTGTAGGAGAGAAGAGGTATTAGACTGACTACCAAACTGAAGGTCTACAGAGCCATTGTGCTGACCTCATTGTTGTATGCCTATGAATCCTGGACAGTATACCAGCGCCATGCCAGGAAATTGAATTGCTTCCATTTGAATTGTTTTAGGAAGATTCTGAAGATTACCTGGAAAAATAGGGTATCAAACACTGAGGTCCTTTCTCAAGCTAAACTGGCAAGCATTCTCCTCTCCAGACTGCTGGAGGTGGCTGATTCTCATGATCAAGTCATATTTTCCACAAGAGAAGCTGAAGACTTCTATCCCACCTCCTCGTTAAATGTCCACTAGTCAGGGTTGATTTTCATCTGTCAGGGATATACCTTTTCAAAGAAGTATTTAAAGCTTTCAGGCTCTCCCTGGGTCATCTTTGGTTACAGAGAGAAACCACTGACCATCAATTTCTTGACTGTTGGCTAGCCTGATTAATAAATTGATCATCAATTACCCAGAAACTCTGTCTCTTGGGGTTTTTCATTCCTCACAGTTTCATTTCTTCCTTCCACATACTGGTTTTTGGGGTATATGTGTGTGTTTAATATAAACCTGTGATTTCATTGACCCATGTGGCTCCCTAAAGAGAAAACTTCCTCTACACATGCAGATTGACACCTTCTCTGCAATTTGTGGTCTTAAACCTGAGGCACTGAGAGGTGGTGACTTGTCCTGGGTCCTACATCCAGGTTCTTGACTCCAAGGCCAGCTTTCTAACCACTACCCCATTCTGCCTCTCCACAGGGCACATTCCAATCCAATTAGACCACTTAGCTCTTCCTTGATGTTGCTTTATGCTTTCTCCTCTTCTCTGAATTCACATTAGCCATTCCCCAATCCTGAAATGCATTTCCTCCTTATCTGTTCATTGAAATTCTTTTCTTTTTCCCATCTTACCTCAGTTGAGATCTTCCTTGATTCTCCCAGCTGAAAACATTCCTTGGAACCTTTGCCTAGCTCCCTCCTTTGTCTCCATTTTATGTCCCTATACTAAACTTGTTTGTGATGTAGCACATCCTCTCCCCACCACCCCAGCATACCCTGGAGCAGGGCAATAGCAGCATCCATGGAAGAGGCTACAAAACTGGCAGCACTTTTCATCTTGGTATCTCTAGTCCTGAGAACAGTGTCTGGCACATGACAAGCTTTTAGTAAATGTTAGTTAATGTGTATAGTACCCCTTCACCTAAAGAGTTGGAGTGCTTATAGGACAGAACAGAAATGTTCAGTGTCTTTGTAATCAGGGACCAGAGGCACTATGACTGTGTCTGAAAAGACTTTCTTCCTCCCTCCTCATTCTAAAGGGGGAGTAATGCTAAAATCTCAGAAAAGGTGAGAAGTAAGCAAGCATGAGGTCCTCAATAGCATTAATGTGAATAATAAGGCCACCCAATGTCACTGCTGCCATGGCTAGTGTTGCCACTGACCCCACAGGGAGTGTGATGCTAAGAAAAGACCCCAACTGAACTAAGCCAGAGCAACCCAGAGTAGATGTAGACTGGCTATAGATGACTCTGTTACTCAGAATGAGTCTGTTAACACTTTTACCTTATCATGCCTTATATCACTCTGGCTCTCCCCCTGAGCTTATACTACATGCTCCATTCCTTTAAGAGTATTTTTTTTTTGTCTTTACATTCAACTGGCAAAAAAAGAAAATATTTTTAAAAGAGTTTGTTTGCTTTATTTGGCCCATGTTTCCTTTTTTTAAAATAGTATTTTCTTTTTTCAATTATCAGTTATTTTTTCTCTCTCCTGTCTCCCTCCCAACCACTGAAAGGAAAGAAATACAGAAGCTTGTTCCACACACACATTTTCAAAAGAAACTGGTTTCTCTAAGATATTTTTTCATTGTACGTGTGTGTTTCTGGAAGATTAAATGCAGATGAGAGGGAGGCTGTGGTCAGCCAGGTCCACAAAGGGAGAGAAGAAATAAATTTTCTTTCTAATCACTGAGACTACCAGCTGGGAGGCCCAAGATGAACAAAGGAGATTTTATTGATGTATACTGTTAGAGTTGACCCAACTAGAGAAGACAAAGACATCTAGACTATCTCAGACATAGAATGAGCCAGCAGTTTCTGGTTGTAGAAGGTTTGTAAGTGGGCAGAAGTCAGCCCTCTCTGAAGCAGTTACTTCAGGCACGTTCTCTTCCCATTCTTTCTCCTGGGACAGGTTTAAAAGAACTCATTCCCTGCCGCCACCACCCTCACCCCCCAATGAGAGGAATGAAGGCGATCACTAAAAAGAAAGTCATAAATCCTCAAGGACTCCTGAAAGAAGGGATGGGAGAGAATGGTGGTACCCACAGGAGGGTGAGGAAGTGTGTGTGTGTGTGTGTGTGTGTGTGTGTGTGTGTGTGTGTGTGTGAGACAGAGAGAGAGAGAGAGAGAGAAAGTTCTTCTCAGGTAAACACTAGGGGGTATGCTGTAGCCAGAGCAGGAGAAAGGCCTTTTGCTTCCTGTCTGATATGCTATATCACAAACAAGTACAGGATAGGGACATATAATGGAGACAAAGGAGAGAGCTAGACAAAGGTCACAAGGAATATTTTCAGCTGGGAGAATCAAGTATAATACACACACACACACACACACACACACACATATATATATATATATATATATATATATATATATATATATATATATA
>NW_020954737.1:14419588-14420466 GCF_900497805.2 Vombatus ursinus | reverse complement strand
ATATATATATATATATATATATATATATATATATATATATATATATAATAAATGAGAAAACCACAACTTAGAGAGGTTAGCCAAAGGCACATGGTCGTTAATGTCAAAGCCAGGACTCTAATCAACATCCTTTTATTCAAAGCCTGTTTTGCTATACCACTCAGCTTAACTAATTGCCCCTAACATAAAACAGAGAGGTTGTTCAGTGGATAGAGCCCTGGCCCTGAAGTCAGGAGGAAATGAGTTCAAATCTGACCTCAGACACTTACTAGCTGTGTGTGACCCTGGGCAAGTCACTGAACCCTGTTTGCCTCAGTTTCCTCATCTGCAAAGTGAGCTGGAAATGGCAAACCATTCCAGTATCTTCACCAGGAAAACGCCAAGTCAGAAATGTCTGAACAACAATAGAACAGAGATCAGCTGTGTTGACCAAAAGCACTAGCTCACAGACCATTTCCTCTGCTATATCTTACCCTCCATATTATTGGGTTGGTTTCCTTTACTTATGTACATGTTAGATTAATAATAGACTAATAGATACAACTATCTGGTTTTAGTCTAGCTGATATGCTATATTGTTCTTTCTGACATTAGCCATGGGGTTGAGGTCTATACTTCTGAAAAATGGGCAAAGCTGACTGACTCATCAGATCTGGAGCCCAAACCCAGCATATGAGCAGCACAAACCATGTGTCCCTGAAGCACTGGCAGCCACTGTGGTCTGAATTAACATTCTTTACCTCTGTCACTACATTCTCTTAGGATCTTATTCATCTTTATTTTCAGTAGCCACTAACCGAAATTTGGCATTTCCTTCAATTACAAATTAAAACACACACACACACACACACACACACACACACACACACACACACACA
>NW_020954737.1:14327017-14419578 GCF_900497805.2 Vombatus ursinus | reverse complement strand
CACACACACACACACACACACACACACACACACACACACACACACACCATACCATATACACACTGTTCTGAGAAGCTTTCCATTGGCTTATCAAACTTCATGAGGGAATAAAAAGGTTAAGAACCACTTACTTAAATATTTGGTCACTTCGGAGGCAAACCGTGAATTTTACTTTGGTAATATGGGAGTCATTATGAATATTCACAGATGTAGTTTAGGGAAATTATCACTTGAGGGGGTCCAATATAGCAGAGAATAGATAGTAGTGCAACATGATCTGGAATCAAGAAAATCTGTGTTCAAATCCTACATCAGACACAATATTTATGTCACTCTGGGTGTGCAAATTAACCTATCTAGACCTCAGTTTTCTCATCTGTAAAATGAGGGGACTGGACTCAGTGATCTCTGAGATAGCTTCCAACTCTAAATCTATGTTCCTATGACATTTTTGCAGTAGAGACAACTGATCAGGTGGTGCAGATGAAATGAGTTGTGAAACTCTAATACAAGGCTTTGCTTTAGCAAGTGTCTGCTCTCTGAGGAGAGAGGGGAGGAAAGAATATGATTCAGTGAGGGATCATTCAGAGCACCTCTTATAAAAGGGTCAAGAAGTAAAAATCTAGGGTTTCTTCTAAGATAGGATTTCTAGTAACTTTGTATACTTTTTTTAAGAGTAGCATTGTTACTCTATAAAATACAATACACACATGCATACATACCTTAGGAATATAGGAAAACACAATTAAATAAGCTGTCACATATTTTGCAATAGTAAATTGTGTTGAATTACATAAATTCTACTAGCTTAGAGATCAACCCACCTAATCCTCTCATTTTAAACGTAGGGAAACATGGGTTTACTGAAGTTACTGTTTGCAAAAGTCAGAGTTTATTTTTAGTGATGCCACACTTTGTAGTTATATGCGATTGATGCATCTTTTTGACTTGTAGGAAAAGCAATATCATTTTGTTACTTTGTAACCTTTAAGGTAGAGACTTTGGGAAACTTTCACTGGATAAGGGAAAAGAAAAAACCGGCAACAACTTATTGAAGTCTCATTATAATAGAATCTGTTGCTCAGTCATGTCTGACTCTTCGTGACCCCGTTTGGGATTTTCTTGGCAATGAGACAGGAGGGGTTTGCCATTTCCTTCTCCAGCTCATTTTATTGATGAGGAAACTGAGGCAAACAGGGTTAAGTGACTTGTCTAGGGTCCTAGTAAATATCTCAGGCCAGATTTGAACTCAGGAAGATGAGTTTTCCTGAGTCCAGGCCCGGCACTCTATCCACTGTACCACTTAATTGCACTTATAGTCTAGTATTTGCACACTTATATTGCTCCTTTCCTCTCTTTGTCTACCTTTCTCTTCCCTTATGACCTAAGCTCAGGGTACATTAAAGTTTGCTTTGCCAAAAGGAACATAGCATTATCCAACAGGCCACTACATTTTCCTATCGAGTTCATGGCTATGTCACTCTGGGCATGTAAATTAACATTTTTGTGCCTTAGTTTTCTTATCTGTAAAATGAGGGGACTAGATTCAATGATCTCTAAGATAGTTTCCAACTCTAAATCTATGTTCCTATGACATTTGTGGAGTAGAGACAACTGATCAGGTGGTGCAGATGGGAACTTTGTCCTCACCCTACAGACTCAACACCTGAAACTGTCCAGCTGCAGCCTTTCCCTATTCACAACTGCTCCAGGCTTTATTTGGCCAAAGCCCTGGCAGCAATACTCCAGTTTATGTGACTGATGACCTTGAGTAGAGTCTCTGTTACTCCATGAAGGCAGAATGTAAAGCATGGCATAAAGCAAGTCAGCTCCACTATTTTTCATCAAAGACTAGACTGGATGGGAACACAGTCCTGAGCTTATGGCTTCCACAGTTAACTCCTAGGTGACTATACCTTTGTGAACTCCCTGCAGAGGTTCTGAAAGATCAGTGAAGTTTTATCTCTATGTCTGAAAGTGAATCAATTGGCAGTGTTTCCCATGGCAGAGAAAATATAGAAGACCTCACGGAGAAGAGTCTCTAAAATCAACTCGCATTGATTTTTCTGTGGGTTAGTTAATAAAACACTGAACTTGCAGATGTGAGGTCCAACCTGAGCATACTAGCTATTTGAACCTGGGGAAGTCACTTCATTTCTCTAAGCCTCAGTTTCCTCATCTGTAAAGTGGGGAAAACAGCGCCTACTTCATGGGGTTGTTGTAAGCATCAAATGTGTAAAGTGCCTTGCAAACACAAAGGGCTATACAAATGTGAACTAGTGTTATTCCCATATGAGTATTCCCATAGTTTTACTTAATAGTATCTAGATGTCACACTATGGCATCTCCCTTCAGCAATTCCAACAGGGAATTTACAATTTGTCATTCAAACTTTATTAAGATCATTGTTAGAGCTAAAAAGTATATTAGAGGACATCTAGTCTAAATCTCTGATATTGAAGCCAAGATGGGTCTTGTGACTTGCCCAGGGTTATACAGGTAGTAAATGACAAAGTCAATATTTAAACCCAAGTCTTCTGATCCCATATCTAGTATTCTTTCCACTGTACCACACTAACCATTGATTGTAATTTCAGCACTATGACGAATACAGCAAATATAAAACTGCTAGGCAAGTGAATCTGGGGAGGGGGGATCTCAACAGTGAAAGAGAAAATCCCACTACAGACTGGAAGTTGAGATAATATTCTACTCTAGAATAAAGAGAGCTAGCAGACTTCCTATCATAGGGCGATATCCCACAGGTAATTAGTTGGGACAGGAGTTGGGAATATTAGAGGGTAACAGGGTCTTTTGGTAGGAAGAGTAAAGAGATTACAAAATAGGAATCTCAGAGACCCAGGGCTGTCACCAGAGAAGAAGGTGAAAGAGCTCACCTAAATGACACAAAAGCCAGGGAAAGGGTGGCATTCTAGAGAAAAGCACAGGGACCTGAAGGCAGACTCTTTTCTCAATACTAAAGATGATGCTTCCTTTAACTTTCTTCTTTGTATTTCATGGAAACTGGGCTATTGAGGTCATTGTACAGAATGATAACTCCCTAAAGACATGGCCTGTGACCAATTAAGACTATATACCTCACTTCCAGTTTGGACTGGACCATAATTGAATAGAAAGGGAACTGAGCTAGCTCCAGAATTGAGTCACAAGATGGAGTTTGTGTGGTTCACTGAAGTCCCACAAAACCCTTTGCTGTCCTAATCCCCTCAATTCCCTCATAGTGTACTATTACTGCTGACTGTGCATATTTGATACAAGGGTTTTGTTTTTCTTTTATCTTTTTTTCTAATTGAGATGGAGAGGTGGGAGGGAGAAAAATAGATTTTTGTTCGTTAAAATATTCAATTAAATTTTTAAAAAATTAGTTGTTTCTTGACATTGAAGCAGCCTTGGTACTACGATGTGGGAGTAGATTGATAATCTTTGTAGGAAGTAAATAGATGCTTTTGGGAAGGGAGGTGAAAAAGGGCTTGAAGCCCTCTCCCTTCCCAAATGCCTTCAAAATATCATGTTAGAGTTGGAAGAGAACATGGGTATCATCTAGTTCAACTCTTTGATTTTACAGAAAAGGAAACTGAGGCCCCAGAGAGAAATGATTTGCTGAAGGCCCTTGGAAGAGAGCTGAAACACTCCTTTTCTTTTCTTTTCTTTCTTTCTTTTCTTTTCTTTTTTTTTTTTGAAGCAATCAGGGTTAAGTGACTTGCCTAGGGTCAAATAGCTAGTAAGTGTCTGAGGCTGGATTTGAACTCAGGTCCTCCTGACTCCAGGGCCAATGCTCTATCTGTCTACTGTGCCACCTAGCTGCCCCATCAAACACTTCTTATTGAAATTGAGAATGAGATGAGGTGGAGTCCAATGGAACTCAAATTTCATAGACTCACAGACTGTCAGGGCTGGAGCTGTCTTGAAGATCACCTTATCCAATTAACTTTCTCATTTTGTAGAAGAGGAAACATGGTCCAAAGTTTGTATCAAAGCTGGCACTAGAGTCTAGTTCTTCTGACTCCCAGATGAGAGAGCCTTATCTACTTTCCTAGCCTATCAAGGTTTACAGGCTAGATTTCTTTCTTAAGGACCATGGCTTAAACCCAAATCACTCTGACTCTCATTGATTGGCCAATAAGAGGTCCCAGCCCAAGTCTCAACTGATCATTGTTGGGGCCCTGATGGCTCAGAGTGAGTGTAAATTGTAATTGTTTCTGTTTTGACCAGAAACCCTGAGGGTTTTCCCCTCCCAGGTTGATTTTTTTGACTAGGTAAAAAAGGTCATTCTTTGCCTCGTTTCTTACCTAGCCTAAATGAACATTACCATCATAAAACTGAGACCTGGGAAAGACCTTAACCTCGTTTCTTACCTAGCCTAAATGAACATTACCATCATCAAACTGAGACCCGGGAAAGACCTTAACTTAAAAAGGCCTAGGTCTCCCACTGCAGTGGGCGCCATCTCCAGTCATCCTGATCTAGATCTTGCCACTGGACCCAGATGGCTCCATAGGAGAAAGTGAGGTTGGTGACTTTGCACAGCCCTCCTTCACTTAAATCTAATTCACTTGTAAGGCATGGCATCATCATCCTGATGTCCTCTTTGAGAAAGAAGGACAAACAACAACAATTTTGCATCACCAACTGTACATTGGACATCTCCAACTGCCTGTAGATATATCAAAATCAACATGTCAAAACAAAACTCATTATCTTTCCCCCAAAACGTTTCTTTCTTCTGCACTTTTCTATTTATATTGAGGGCTGCACCATCCTCCCAGTCACCCCGGCTTGCTATTGGTGTCATCTTCAGCTTCTCATTTGCACTCAATCCACATATCTGATCAATTTCCAACTCTTGTCATATCTACCTCCACAATATCTCTTGCATATGTCCCTTTTTATCCATTCAAACAATTGCCACAAGAACACAGGCCCTCATCATCTCATACCTGGACTAATGCAATAGATCTTTCTTTCTTTCTTTTTTTTTCTTCCAAATAATTTTTTTTCAATTACATGTAAAGACAATTTTAACATTCATTTTTTTTTTAAAATTGAGTTCCAAATTTTTCCCTCCCTTCCCTCGCCCTTCCTAAAACAGTAAGCAATTTGATATGCTATATATGTTCAATCATGTAAAACATTTCCATATTAGTATGTTGTGAAAGAAGAAACAGAAAAAATTAAGTGAAAATAGTTGGCTCTTTCTGGATGTGGATGACATTTTCCATCATGAGTCCTCTGGAATTGTCTTGGATTGTTGCATGCAAGAGATTTCCAATTGGCCTCCCATATTCAAGTCTCCTCCCTTTCTAATCCATCTTCCACTCAAATGCCAAAGTGATCTTTCTAAGAACAGGTCTGACCATGTCACACATACACACTTGCTTCCCTCACTCAGTACCCTCTGGTGTCACCCTATTACCTCTAGGATCAAATATGAAATCTTCTGTTTGGTTTTTAAAGTACTTCCCAACCTTACCGCTACCTTCCTATAGCTTCCTCTCTACCTACCATTCAATCCAGAACATTTTTAATGTTCCTTATGCAGAACATTCCATCTTCTGATTCTGCCATTTCACTGGTTGTCCCTCGTAGCTGGAATGCCCTTCCTTCTCCCCTCACCTCCTGGCTTTCCAGCTTCCTTTAAGAATTCCTGCTTTCTGAAATTCCCCTTTCTGAAAGAGGCCTTTGCTGGTTCCCTCACCCATCCCTTCTCTAAGGCTAGTGTCTTCCCTCTCAGATTACCTACTTTTTATGCTGTTTATATCTGCCATACACACAGTTATTTACATGTTGTCTCCCCAGTTAGAATGTGAGCTCCTTGAGGGCAAGGACTATCTTTTTGCCCCCTTTCCCCTCCCCCTGCCCCAGCACTTCATAGTAAGCACTTCAAGTAAGTTTGTTGGGGGTGGTGATGACCACAGGCCAGCTTATTTTTCCTTCAACCCCCAGGGAAAAAAATAATCCCATGATTGTAGAAGTCATAAGCATTTCCAGGAAGTCATAAATCCCCTCTTGTTCCTCCTGCCCTACACTATTTGCCCAGTGCAGATCCTGTTAGTCCTGAGAGCCTTCAGAGAACTCAGATTTGGAAATTATTTCTTGCATTCCCAAGGTGACCCCTCCCCTTGCAGAATGGCATTTTTTGGTTTTGTTTTTGGGGTTTTGTTTTTGTTTTTGTTTTTTCGAGGCAATTGGGGTTAAGTGATTTGTCCAGAGTCACACAGCTAGTAAGTGTTATGTGTCTGAGGTCAAATTTGAACTCAGGTCCTCCTGACTTCAGGGCCAGTGCTCTATCCACTATGCCACCTAGCTGCCCCCAGAATTGCATTTTTAAAAAATAAAATCAATCAATCAATCTATCTATCTATTAAGTGTCTATTATGTGCTAGGCACAATACAAAGTGCTGGGAATACAGAAAGAAGCAAAAAATCCTGACCCTCACACTAGTGAAGGAGATAAGATGTAAAGAAATATATACAAGTCAAGCTATATACAGTATAGACAGGAAATAATTAACAGAGGTCAGGTACTAGAATTAAGAGGCATTAGGAAAGGCTTCCTGTAAAAGATGAGATTTTAGTTGGGAATTAAAGGAATCCAAGGAAGTCAGTAGTCAGACTTGGGGAGAGAGAGCTTTCCAGGCATGGGGCACAGTTAGAGAAAATAGCTGGAGTCAGGAGAGTGTCTTGTTCAAGGAATAGCAAAGAGGCCAGTGTCACTGGACCTCAGAATATGAAAGTAGTTGAGTAGTCTGAGGTGTTGTGTTCAAGTCAAGTCTCCCTGGAGATGTGAGTTCAAATCTCGCTTCTGACAATCACCTTTTGAACAGTTAGGGGGTGCCATGGTGCATAGAGTGGCTGGGCCTGAAGTCAGGAAGACTCGTCTTCTGGAGCTCAAATCTGAGCACAGACATTCACTAGATGTGTGACCCTGGGCAAGTCATTTCACCCTGTTTGCCTTAGTTCCTCATGCATAAAATGAACTGGAGAAGGAAATGGCAAACCACTATAGTATCTTTGCCAAGAAAACTCCAAATGGGGTCACAAAGAGTTAGAAACAACTGAACAGCAACATGTAAGAGGTAAGAAGCCTGGAAAGGTGAGGCAGAAGGACAAGTAATAAAGGGCTTTGAATGCCAGAGGATTTTGTATTTTTTCCCAAAGATGAGGAACCACTGGGGTTTATTGAGTAGAGAGAGGTGACAAGGTCTGATCTTTATTTTAAGAAAATTACTTGGGGAGCAGTTAAGTGGTGCAGTGGGTAGAGTCCCAGCCCTGGAGTCAGGAGGACCTGAATTCAAATCTGACCTCAGATCAAACACTTGACACTAGCTGTGTGACCCTGGACAAGTCACTTAACCCCAATTGCCTAAAAAGAAAAAAGAAAATCACTTTAGTGGCCAAAAGGAGGATGGATTGGAGTGGGGAGAAGCTAAAGGCAGTCAGATCCATCAGCAGACTATTGCAATAGTCTAGGCATGAGGTGATGAGGGTGGTGGCAGTATCGAAGAAGAGAAGTGGATATATTCAGGAAATGTTGCACAGGTGAAATTCACAGACTTTGGCAACAAATAAAGAAACAGAGGTCCAAAGGAGTGTAATTATATGCCTAAGTTCAGACAGATAGCTAATTGGAAAACCTCAGCTTCAAACTCAGATCATGGGAATCCAAATTGAGGGCTACATCCCTTCACCACAATACTTCCACTTTTACCTTCTGTTACAGACAAAACTTTTGGAAAGATCAATCAATAACCATCTATTAATCACTTACTGTATTCAAGGTACTGTGCTAAGTCACTGTGGATAGAAAGTCAAAAGCAAAATCTCTGCCTTGGAAGAGTTTACATTCTATTGGGGGGAATATCATATGCACATCTTAGAATATACAGAATATATACACAATTACAAGGTAGGAACCAGTGACTAGGTAGGACTGAGGTGAGGTGGTGATAGTGGAGTGAGTGTCCTAGAAGCTGGGGACACCTATGCAGTTGTGTGAAGGATCCATTTGAGAAGGGAGAAGTTTGAGACAGGGGAGACCAAAAAGAAGGCTTTTGGGGCAGCTAGGTGGTGCAGTGGATAGAGCACTGGCCCTGGAGTCAGGAGGATCTGAGTTCAAATCCGGCCTCAGATGCATGATACTCACTAGCTGAGTGACCCTGGGCAAGTCACTTAATCCCCATTGCCTCCAAAAAAAAAAAGGAGGTTATTGAAGCAGACTAGTTATGACTTGGTTTGCTTATAGTGTATGGTTTTGTTCTCTTCTGAATTTAGGAAACCTTGGAATGTGGAATGAATGCCCTTTCTTTTACTGGGGTATTATGGCTTCTCTTTTGATTTTAATATTTTCAACATAACAGCTAACAATAGCTAGCATTTATATAGTGCTTTATGGCTTGCAAAGCAGTTTATGATATTATCACAGTTCATTCTCAAAATAATCCTGAGTTGCTATTATTATCCCCATGCTGCAAACGAGAAAACTGCGTCTCAAAAAGGTTAAGTGACTTGCCTGGGGTCACGCAGCTAATAAGTGTCTAAGGCTAAATTTGAACTCAGTTGTCCCTGACTCTGTCCAGGGCTTTATCCACTAGCACCACCTACCTGCTGTATCTAATTTAGGAAAGTTTGAAAAGCTGAGGAGAGTGAGATTTCCAGGGGTCAAGAAAAGATTTTCAAAATTAGGATAATTAAGTAGATATTATCCCAGGATTTTACATCAGCCCTCCCCCTTCTCTCTCTCTCTCTCTCTCTCTCTCTCTCTCTCTCTCTCTCTCTCTCCCCTTCCCTTTCCCTCTCCCTCTCATTCCCTACCTCTCCCCCATTCCACCCTCTCTTTCTCAAGGGAAGATTGCCAGTCCACATGTACTTCCTGGTGTCCCATCTCCCCAAAGGCAAGAAGTGCTTAGAAGCAGCTTACTCACTTTCCCCATTGAGTAGTTAGGCTAGCTGGGGTCTGTCCCTCAGCCACGGCTAGACGTCCTCACCACACTTAAGCGAGGTTAGAGCTTGAGTCTTTCCTGGCTCAGCCTTTGTCCGAGGAAGAAGACAAGCTTTTGTTTCTCTCATAACCATTTACCAGGTCATTGGCTTTCTTCTGCCATAATGCTACCTCAGACACATTGCTGCCAGGTCCTTCCTCTGACTTTTTCCTTAGAGAAGCTAACCACCTTTAAAATTTTTTGTCCCTAGGAAATTCTCTACCTCATATGACTCTGGATCCTGGTGTTTCCCACATTGACTAGGAGTAGAGATTGGAGCTTAGTGGAGCATTGTGCTGTATTGACATATCATCAACAGTGATAAGAAAAGAAAAACAGTGATTGATATATGCAGGTCCCTTTGAAGAGAGGGAGCAGCACAAAGAGGTATAAAATTTGTTCCTTAGACTGAAGAAGCTTACAATATAATCAGAAACACGGGTACAAAGTAAAGACTACTGGGTTTGAAGTCAGAGGATTCAGGTTCAAATTCTGATGGCTGCTCATTATTTGTGTGACCTTAGTCAAGTCACATAACCTTTCTGTTTCTGGTTCATTACCTATAAAAGTGGAGATTGGACTAAATAACCACTAGTGTTGCTTTTAGCTCTAAATCTTATCAGTGGGGCTTAAGCTGGAACTTGAAGGATGAATGAGACCTACATAAAAGCAAAGTAGGAAGAGGGTATTCTAGTCAGGAAATTTTGCAGACAAAAATGAGTGAAGGGGTAGCAATGTGCATGAAATGTTTAGCAGCAGCATATGTTGGCTAAGGTTTGGCTAAGATGGAGGACTCAAAGAGGGAAGCAATGGTAGATATAGCAGGAGAAATAGATAGGGGCCAGACTATGGAGAAGGAATGCTAGGCTAAAGAGTTTGAACTTAATTAAAATGTTCAGTGAAGAGTGGTCAAAGGTTTTGTTTTGGGTTTTGGGGGGGGTTGTTCGTTTTTTAAGCAGAAGGGTGATGTTTGCAAATAGATTTTAAAGAAAGACTAATCTGACAGTTGTCTGAAGGATGGCTGGAGAGCAAATGGAAGCAGGGAGGATAGTTGTTTGTCCTTCATTTTTGAAGAGGATCATGAGATGATGGGTGATATCTTGAATTGTGCGTGAATTGGCTTTTACAGTCAAGGTGTGTGGTCATAACAGGCTGAACAAAGAAAGCAGATGGCAGTAGGAAGGGAAAGGGTACAAGAGATGTTATAAAGGAAGATTGTTAGGGCTTGGTGATTTACTGGTTGGGAGGTGGTAGTGATGACAATGGTATGGAGGATAGCTCCAGAGTTTTGAGCCTGAAATCACTTATAGCATGTTGGTACCTCTGACAAACAAAGGGAAGAGTGGAAGAAAGCTAGTTTTAAGAAAAAATGATAAGTTCTTTTTTTTTCACACAGTGGATTTCAGTTGATATCGTGACACAATTCTAACCAGTATATTCCCTAGAACATGATTTCTAGAATAAATTCCTGGTATCCGTTTGTTTTCTTGTCATTTGCTTTTTTTTTTTTTTCCTAGAAGGGGAGGGGAGAATCTGCAGTGAGGATTGTTACCTCCTGGGTAACATGGCTGCAAGATTAATTATTGAAAAAGAGAACAAAGCTGTCTTTTCCTAAGTTGATTTTTTTCCCCTACCCTCAATAAAATTATCATGTTTACTGTCATTATCAGACTTTGACTTTCCTGCAGTATTGAAAATAATCTATTTTTCAGCACTGGTGACTGTTTCAACCTCTTTGTTAACTCCCTCTGTCTCATTGCATTGACTTTTTAGTCCTGAAAATCTATGAAGAACTGATGTTTATATAGTGCTTCAAGACAAACAAAGGGCTCCTACATATCTAGCATAGTGGCTACCTAGGCAATGAGGGACTAAGGCTACAGGGACCATTGTTCTGTGCTCACTACAAGCCACTACTTGCTTTGTTTTGTTTTTTAGGCAATTGGGGTTAAGTGACTTGCCCAGGGTCACACAGCTAGTATCAAGTGTTTGGTCTGAGGCCAGATTTGAACTCAGGTCCGCCTGACTTCAGGGCCGGTGCTCTATCTACTGTGCCACCTAGCTGCCCAAAGCCATTACTTGCTATCACAGTCTACACAGGTTTCAGTTCTGGAGAAGGCTGATTTCTCTGTAAGGCAAGTAGGTACCCCAATTCTCACTTTCATTGGCACATTCATTCCTACCTTCAGTTTGGCCATTTTTGGGGCAATTCTACTCTTTAGAGTTTCCTCAGAGAGATCTGGGACGTTAAAAGAGGTAGCTCTTGCATCGTACGAATTGGGTATAGGATAGGTCAAATTATTCCCACACAGAAAACAATCATTAACATAGTCGAGCCAAGTCAACAAGTATTTATTAAAGGCTTACTATGTGCCAAGCACTGTGCTGAGCTCTGGGAATGCAAATACAAGCAGAAAGAAATATGGCCCTTGCCTCCATAGAGTTTACATTCTATTGGGGAAAGACAACATGTAAAAAGAAAAATGAAAATGGGAGGGGTAAAATTTTACATGTAGGAGGAAATGAGGGTACCCAGGGTGAAGACATAGTAGAGAAAGTCCAGAGAGTAAGAGAAATGTAGACATGGTTGGCCTGACAACCAGAAGAGAAATTAGCCATTTCACATTTTACCTCTACTGAGTAAAATCCAATCAATCACTAAGTATGATCCAAGCATATTCCTTACTGGTGGCCCCTTTCCCTCAAATGCTGATTCTTCCCTTGGTGTTGCTGTTGCTACTGTTGCTACCATTTCAACAGACTGATCCAATAATTATTGCCTTATTCTCATTGAAAATTTCAGAAACTTACAAGGTCACCTATACTCACCCATCTCAAGGTTGCTTGCTGCTCAGTCACCTAGTTGGAATGAGGTGGCCCCATTCCAAGCACAGTCTTGTCTAGGTAGACAAGCGCTCATAGCTGTATGGGGCTAGGTAGAAAAAAGTTTCTGAAATGCCTCTCACCCTGACCCAGTTCCAAATAGTCCTCATGCTTTGAAGCTGGAAAGGAGGGGGACCACTGAGAGGCAGGTCATCCCTTTAATATAACCAAGGAGTTCTGGCTCAATAACCAATTAGAAGACTTTATATCACACAGTACAGATCTCTGTGGTTTCATGGATGATTGCAAGCAGGCAGAGAATGTCTGTAAATGTTTTTAAGTGGAAGGGAAGGGGCAGAGTGGGGAGTTAGTGTGTTTGACTGCAGTACCAATTGAGCATGCCTTAAGGGGAGGCACTGCTAAGGTCATTCCTCACTCCTAGGGGTGCTTTTTGGATTCTTATAACAACCTGGAAAAGTAGATTGTTTGGTTTTTTTGTTCATACCTTTAATTTTGCCATTGTAGGGAGCTCCCCATGAGGAGACTTCTCCTGCCAGTGCAGACTGGCAACTGTTCTGCATCTTATATTATTAGAGTTATCTATAGGAGTTATTATCCCTCTTTTATAGATGAAGAAAGAGAGACTGATTTTTAAAATATGAGACTGCATTTCCATAGTGCTTTATGGTTTATGAAATATTATTCATACATGATTTCTTTTGCTACTTAATAGCAACCTAGTGAAGTAGATATTACAAAAATTATGATTCTTATTTTACAGATAAGGAAATAAGGGTAGAGCAGTTGAATGATTTGCAAGGGTTATATCTACTACCTATGCACACACAGCTAGTAAGTTTTATTTTTTTGTATTCATTTAGTATTTTATTTTTTCCCAGTTACAAGTAAAAACAATTTTTAACATTTGTTCTTAAAACTTGAAGTTTCAAATTTTTTCTCTTCCTCCTTTCCCAACCCCCCACCCCTATTGAGAAGGCAAGCAATTTGATATAGGTTAAATATGTGTAGTCAAGCAAAACATATCTATAACAGTCATGTTGTGGAAAAAAACATAGACAATAAAAAACTCAAGAAAAATAAAGAAAGTTTAAAAAAGTATGCTTCAATCCATATTCAGATACCATCAGTTCTTTCTCTGGGGATGGTTAGCATTTTTCATCGTAAGTCCTTCAGAGTTGTCTTGGATTGTTGTATTGCTGAGAATAGCTAAATCATTCACAGCTGATCATCTTGCAATATTGCTGTTACTTTGGACACAGTGCATTTCAATTTGCATCAGCAAAGTCTCCCCAGGTTTCTCTGACAGCATCCTGCTATCATTTCTTATAGTATATTTTTATAGTATTTCATCATAATCACATAGCACAATTTGTTCAGTCATTCCTCAATTGATGGGCATCCCCTCAATTTCTAATTCTTTCTCCCTAGAAAAGAGTGGCTATAAACATTTTTGTATATATAGGTCCTTTTCTTTTTTGTTTTTTTTTATCTCTTTTGGGGTACAGACCTAGTAGTGGTATTGCTAGGTCAAAGGATATGCATGATTTTATTGCCCTTTGGACATTGCTCTGCAGAATGTTTGAATCAGTTCACAACTCCACCAACAATGTATTAATGTCTCATTTTTCCCACATCCCCTCCAACATTTTTCCTTTACTTTTTCTGTCCTATTAAACAATCTAATAGGAATGAGATAGTACTTCAGAACTGTTTCAATTTGCATTTCTGCAATCAATAGTGAGATAGAATATTTTTTCATGTCTATAGATAGCTTTGATTACTTCATCTGAAAACTGATTATATATTTTCATTATTTATCAATTGAGGAATGGCTTTTATTTTAATAAATTTGACTCAGTTCTCTATAGGTTTGAGAAATGAGGCCTTTATCAGAGAAATCTACTTAAAATTTTTTTCACAGTTACTATTGCTAACTGTATTTTTCTCCATCTTATCTCTCCCACCGCTATTCATTTTATTCTCTCTCTTTCCTTTCAACCTGTCCCTCCTCAAAAGTATTTTGCTTCTGACCACCTCCTCCCCTAATCTGCCCTCCTTTCTATCACTGCTCCCCTTCTTTTATCTTCTTCCCCTCCTACTTTCCTGTAGGGTAAGATAGATTTCTATACCAAATTGCATGTGTATGTAATTCCCTCTTTGAGCCATTTCTGATGAAAGTAAGGTTCACTCACTCCCCTCACCTCTCGCCTCTTCTTCTCTACTGTAAAAACTGTTACTTGCCTCTTTTATGTAAGATGATTTGTCCCATTCTACCTCTCCTTTTCTCTTTCTCTCAGTACATTTCTCTCTCACCCCTTATTTTTATTGTTTAGATATCATCCCTTCATATTCAACTCATACTGGTGCGCTCTATTTACGTATACTCTTTTTAACTACCCTAATAATGAGAAAGGTCTTATGAGTTACAAATGTCATCTTCCTATATAGTAATGTAAACAGTTTAACTTTATTAAGTCCCTTATGACTTCCATTTCCTATTTACCTTTTTATGTTTCTCTTGAGTCTTATATTTGAAAATTCAATTTTTTATTCAGCTCTGGTCTTTTCAACAAGAATGCTGGAAATCCCTTTATCTCATTGAATGTCCATTTCCCTTCCCCCAGAAGAATTATACTCAGTTTTACTGGGTAGCTGACTTTTGGTTGTAATCCTAGCTCCTTTGCCCTCTAGAATATCATATTCCAAGCCCTCTTATTCTTTAATGTAGAAGCTACTAAATTTATGTTATTCTATTGCTGTTGGACTGTACGGACTATTGCTCCATGATACTTGAATTATCTCTTTCTGGCTGCTTGCAATATTTTCTCCTTGACCTGGGAACTCTGGAATTTGGCCATAATATTCCTGGGAGTTTTCCTTTTGGAATCACTTTCAGGAGGTGATCAGTGGAATCTTTCAATTTCTATTTTACCTTCTAGTTCTAAAATATCAGGGCAGTTTTCCTTGATAATTTCTTGAAAGATGATGTCTAGGCTCTTTTTTTGATCATAGCTTTCAGGTAGTCCAATAATTTTTAAAATTATCTCTCCTGGATCTATTTTCCCAGTCAGTTGTTTTTCCAATGAGATATTTCACCTTGTCTTCTATTTTTTCATTCTTTTGATTTTGTTTGACTGTTTCCTGGTTTCTCATAAAGTCATTAACTTCCATTTGCTCTATTTTAATTTTTAAGGAATTATTTCCTTCAGTGAGCTTTTGGACCTCCCTTTCCATTTGGCCAATTTTACTTTTTAAGGCATTCTTCTCCTCATTGGCTTTTTGGGCCTCTTGTGCTATTTGGTCTAGTCTGTTTCTTAAGTTGTTATTTTCTTCAGTATTTTTTGTGTCTCTGTTACCAAGCTATTGACTCATTTTTCATGATTTTCTTGCATCACTCTCATTTCTCTTCCCAATTTTTCCTCTACCTCTCTTACTTGATATTCAAAATACTTTTTAAGCTCTTCCATGGCCTGAGACCAATTCATATTTTTCTTGGTGGTTTTGGATGTAGAAGCTTTGACTTTTTTCTCTTCTTCTGAGTGTGTGTTTTGTTCTTCCTTGTCACCATAATAACTTTCTATAGTCAAAGTTTTTTTCCTATTGTTTGCTCATTTCCCCAGCCTATTGCTAGACTTTTAACTGTTTGTTAAAGTAGTGCTCTGCTTCCAGGGTGGAGGGCGCACTGTCCCAAGCTTCAGGGGTTTTGTGCAGCTATTTTCAGAGATACTTCTAGCGACTTATAAGTATTGTTTCTTCCAAGGTTGTATGATCTAAGCAGAGGTGTTTACAACTCTCCTGGCCTGTGCTCTGGTCACAAGCACTCTTTTCTGCCCTGACACTGTGAGAAGGGTTCCCCTCCACTGCTACCACAAGCTCTGCTATGCTAGTGTTCCTCCTCATCCTGAGACTGCCACCTAGGACTGCAACCTGGATCTGCGTATGGACAAAACAACAGAGTCCTGCCCCTAGTGCTAGCAAAGACCCCTGTAATCTCCTTCTGACCAGTTGTTTAACCCCCTTACCATCTATGGGATGAGAGCTCCAGAAGCTGGTGCTGCCACTGCCTCTGTTGATTCAGTCACTCCAAAGACCTGCTCCTCATTTGCTGGGGCCAGGATATGCTGGCAAGAACTGTGCTGGACTGTGCTCCCCTCTCCCGCAGGTACAACAGACCTTTCCTGCCTACATTCCAAGTTGTCTTGGACTAGAAATTTGTTTCACTCCATCTTTTTGTGGTCCTGCTGCTCTAGAATTTGTTTAAGTCATTTTTAAAGGTATTTGGAGGGCTTTGGGGAGAGGTTAGGCAAAACCCCGCCTTTACTCCACCATCTTGGCTCCACCTTGTCTAGTAAGTTTTAAAGGAAAAAAACAACTCTAACCTGAGTCTCTCCTGGCTCCAGGTCCAGTGATAAAAGTAGAAAACTTTCATTGTAAAAGCTACAGTGTGGGTTTAAAGTTATATAACTTATACCTCAAAACCTGATTTTAATCTTCATCTTAATTTGACTCCACTTTTTCTTTTACAAACATTAAAAGTTTATTTTAAATTTTTTTTAAAAAATTAACATTCTTTTCTTTTTAAATTTTAAGTTCCAATTTCTCTCCCTCTCTCCCTCCCACTCCACTACCACTGTCCACTTAGAAGATAAGCAATAAGATATGTTACACATGTAAAATCATGCAAAACGTATTTCCATATTAGCTATATCACAAAAAAAGCAAAAAAGTGAAAAAAAATGTATTTCCATTTGCACTCAGAGTTCATCAATTGTTTTAATGTGCATTTCTCTAATCAATAGTAATTTAGAGCATTTTTATATGACTATAGATAGCTTTGATTTCCTCTTCGGAAAACTGCTTATTCATATCCTTTGACCATTTACCAATTAAGGAATAACTCTTTATAATTTAACTCAGTTCCCTATGTACTTGAGAAATGAGGCCTTTATCAGAGAAACTTGCTATAAAAATGTTTTATATTACTTCATTGTCTATGGTATCTTTTGTCAAAATGTAGTTTCTATGTAGTTTTAATTAGGTCTATTTTTGCTTTTGCTTTGTCTGAGATCATGACCCTTGTCTTTTTTACTTCTGTGGAAGCAAAAGATTCTGCTCCAGGCCTTCATTTTAACTCTGTGTGTTTCTTTCTGTTTTAAGTGTGTGTCTTGTAAACAACATATTGTTAGATTCTGGTTTCTAATCCATTCTCCTATCTGCTTCTATTTTATGGATGAGCTTATCCCATTCACATTCACAGTTATGATTATTGTGTATTTCTCTCCTTATTTTCTTCTGTTTATCTTTCTCTCTGGGTTAATACTGTCCCTCATTAAAAGTCTATTTTGCCTTTGACCACTGCTTTCCTTAATCTGCCCTCCCATTTATCATCTGTCCTTATACCACTCATATCTCTTATTCCTTTCCCCACCTGTTGAGTAAGGCAGTTTTCCATACCCAATCGAGTGTGTATATTCTTTCCTCTTTGAACCAATTCCAATTAGAGAGAAGGTCAATCATTTTCCCCTCAATTATAAAGGCTCTTTCATGTGTGCCCTATTATGTGAGAAAGTTTCCCCCATTCTACCTTTCTCTTGCCCTTTCTCCAAGGGCATCCCTCTTCCTTGCCCTTTCACTTTTTTTTTTTTTGAGATCATCCCAACACAGTAAATTCACACTAATGCCTTCTGCCTATGTAGACTCCTTCTAACTTCCCCAATTATGATAAAGTTGTTAAGGGTTACATATGTCATCTTCCCATATTGGAATATATACAGTTTAACTTTATTATATCCCTTATGATTACTCCTTAATGTTTACTTTTTTATGTTTCTCTGGAATCGTGTTAGAATGTCAAATTGTCTATCTAGCTCTGGTCTTTTCATCAGGAATGCCTGAAAGTCCTTTATTTCATTAAATATCCATCCCTTCCCCCCCCAAAAAAAGGATTATACTCAGTTTTGCTGGGCTGGTTATTTTCAATTGTAATTCTAGTTCCTTTGCCTTCCAGAATATCATGTGCCAAGCCTTCTGATCCTTTAATGTGGAAGTTGCTAAATCTAGTGTAATCCTGACTATGACTCCATAATATTTGAATTGTTTCTTTCTGGCTGCTTGCAATATTCTCTCCTCAACCTGGGTGCTCTGGAATTTAGCTATAATATTCCTGAGAATTTTCATTTGGGGATCTCTTTCACAAAGTGATTGATGGATTCTTTCTTTTTACTCTCTGGACTTAAGATATTAGGGCATTTTTCCTTGATAATTTCCTGAAATATGATGTGGAGGTTCTTAATTTGATCATGGCTTTCAGGTAGTCCAATAATTCTTAAATTATCTCTCTCCAATCTTTTTTCCAAGTCAACTATTTTTCCAATGAGATATTTCAAATTTTCTTCCATTTACTTTGTTTTATTGTTTTTGATGTTTCATGGAGTCATTAGCTTCTATTTACCTAATTCTAATTCTTAAGAAATTATTTTCTTCAGTGAGCTTTTGTATTCCTTTGCCGTTTGACCAATTCTACTTTTTAAGAAGCTCTTTATTTCGGTGAATTTTTGTGCCTATTTTACCATTTGGGCAATTCTATTTTTTAAGGTATTATTTTCTTCAGTATTTTTCGTGCCTCTTTTACCAAACTATTAATTCTCTTTTTATAATTTTCTTGCATCCTTCTCATTTCTTTTCCCAATTTTTCCTCAGTCACTCTTATCCCTTTAACTCTTCCAAGAATTTTTGTTGGCCTTTTGTCCAGTTAGCATTTTCCTTTGAGGCTTTGCTTATAGGTGTTTTCATATTGTTGTCTTCTTCTGAGTTATGTCTTGGTCTTCCCTGCCACTATCATAGATTTATATGGTAAAATTCTTTTTTTTGTTGTTTGCTCATTTTTCTAGCCTATTTCTTCACTTTGAACTTTTTGTTAAAGTTGGGCTATGCTCATCTGGTAATGGAGAGCCATTGTCCCAAGCTTCAGAACTAGTTTTGGGGATATAAAAGTTTTTGGTGCTTCTAAGATGTTATGATCTGGGTAAAGGTGTGGTCACTGCTCTCCTGGTCTGCTCTCTGTTTTTTTCCTAGGAAGGGCCCTGCAGCCACAAGTGATATCATTCCTCTTCGCCCAGTCCCTCTCCCTTGTGACCAAACACAAGCCCTCTTCTCTGCCCTGGAACAGAGACCTAGAACTCTGTATGGGCAATAAAGTTACCAATAAGCACCAGTTGCACCAGTGCCAGCAAAAGGTCCCTTACAATCTCTTTCTGACCATTCTTCTGACCCCCATATCAGGCTGGGCTGAAAACTCCCAAAGCCACTGCTGCTGCTGTTGTCTCAGCTGCCCCCAAGGGCTTCTACTGGTGCTGCCTGCCACCAGGCTGGCCTGCACCCCTGTGTCACAGATCTTTCCTACCAACTTCCTAAGTTGTCTTAGGCTAAAAGAATGTCTCACTTTTGTGGGTCTACTGCTCCAAAATTTGATTTGAAGAGTTATTTTCAAGTTGTTTAGAGGGGAATGTTGGGAGTGTTCAACTGGGTGCTGCCTGTGCTCTGCCATCTTGGCTCCATGCTGACTCCACTATTTTAAAAAAATGACATTCAAGATTGAAACCTGAAATTGTTTAATGACTAATTGTTGAGATCATAGAAGTTTAATAAGAAGCTTTGAGAAATGAAAAGGTGCCAGTGAGTACTTCATCAATCTTTACCCTCCATTTCAAATTCCTACTTTAGACTTCTCAAGTAAGCATGCATATTTCCCAAACCACTTGGTCAACAGTTGAGCAGTGTCTATAAAAATTACAGTTATAGGTCCCATGACAAGGCGAGCAGTGCCAATTTTAGTATATCAATTTTGGGTTCTTTTACACCATATTGCCTCTCAGGTGTAGGAGGAATGGGATTTGGATAGATGACCAAGATAAGAAGGCATAGAGGAACAATATGGAAGTGGGAATAAGCATAATGTATCTGGGAGGCCTGAAAATTTCCACCTGGTTGAGGTGGAAGATTTCCTTTGGAGGTAGTGAGAAGAAAGGTTAAATGGGTATAATAGTGTTACAGAAGACTAAACCATTTTACAGTGCTAAACCATTTTAGCTTTTCCCAGTATTTACAAAATCCTAATGCAATATCCAGGACTATCTGTAATGGGAGCACATCACAGGAAGCTGAGTGATAAGTACTGATGTCTCCCTGAGCCACAAAAATCAGTTCTTCCAATGGAGCTTCAAGTTGAGTGCCTGCCATTCCAAGGAAGCTTCACTTCCCGCTTCTCTGAGTTGTATGTGAGCTATGAATGAAGCTGAACAATCCAAAAAGGAGAGACCGATACATGTTTGTTCCTTTAAAGGTTCCTAAAGTCCTGCATCATCCTCTAGGGAATACCTCTGACTTCTGGCTCTTGGCAGGGAAAAGACTCAAGTAATAGAATAAATAAATTAAGGCATGAAATAGGAAAGGCTCCTAAGCTTCCTCAAGTCAAAACTCCTTTTCTTTAAATAACTAGAATTAGTTTTGAACTGCTGCCCCCTCCCCCTTTTTTGAGTGAGCTGCTGCTTGTGTTTACCTTTAACCCAGAACTGGAGCTGGAGGACCATAGAAAAAGAGCTATTTTTTGAAGTTGAGTTTCTTTTTCTTAGAAACATATCTCCGGGCCAGGAGGTCCTTGTCCACACAATGCAATATGTGCAGGAGTGGGTGTGTGGGTCTGTGTCTTGCCTGTATGAGAAACATGTGCTTCATTACCAGACTTTGTTCTTCCCTCAATGGGGCTTTTTTGGTGGGGACTATAGAAACCATTTCAAAGCGAAGGCCTGTCTTGTGCTTTTGTCTTTTCCTTCTCTTTCCACTGGAGCCTTCGCCTAAGCATTCAGCACTGGCTTTTTCCTGAGATGGCTTCCATTGTTCCTTCCTCCATAGACCTGACAGAATGCATGGAAGGTCAGTTGGAAATGAAGCTTCTATTATCTGCAATCTGCCATACACTCTAAGCCGGGTCCCTTCTTCACACTAAGGCCTAGCCAAGCATGAAGAAAAATAATTTTCCCCAATCTCTGCTCTAATGCACAGCAACCCCTGCCCGTTCTTTCCCCAACTCCCCACCAATCGACAGAAAACCTCAGCACAATGACGGTGCAGGGAAGATACACATTTCTTAGGTAATGTACTGAACGTGATTCCAACCTTCAATAGGTCCTCATTCAAATAGAGCCATAACCAGTGTTTATCCTACGCTAGGGAAGGGGGCAGAGGGAAGAAGAAGAAAGCTGATGACTATGCCTGTTCTATGCAATTGCAATGGGCAAAGGAAAGAGAGCTTGATTAATTCCCCCCCATGAATTATGCATCATTTTTGCCATCCCACCCTCCCATCTCAGAAACTTTATTATGTATATTTCTTGAATGTGATCACCTGTCCTCTCATTTCTGAGAAAGCTGTTGTCCAACAAGTATCAGTTCAAGCCTCATACTTAATCCCATACAGCCACTTAATGGTGGGCTTCGGTGTTTGATACTTTACTAAACCAGAGAAAATTGGAGAAAAAAAATTGTAAGACTAATTCATCAGCAACAAGCACAGGATTTATGATGCAAGCAAAAACTCCGCTGCCTTCTGTTACCTTTGACAAAAAAAAAAAAAAAAATTACTTGCCGGAGTGACAATTACTTTGTTAGTTGCATTTTTTGCTTTATTCCACATAAAAGGAAGTACCCTTTAATAAAGTAGGAAGCAACTGCTGATACCATACCAGTGAGATTAACTTTAAATGAATGTTATCAAGACTGGTGACTCCCAGATTTGATCAACCCCTTTTTTTTTTAGCTATCTTGACTTGTCTACATTTATACAACCCTCCCAAGTGCTTTGTAGTTTTGATAATAATAATGATCATGGTAATAGGAGTTTAGAATCACGTACAGTGCTCTGCAGTTTTCAAAGTCATTTTATGTAGATTATCTCTTTGGGTTCTCAACATAACACTCGGTAATAGGCAGGATAGAGAATATTTTACAGATGAGGAAGAGGAAGCTCTGAGAAGTGAATGGTATCTCTAAGGATACTAGTAATTTAATATTTACAAAGTACTTTGTACTTTTCAAAGAGCTTCAATATACATTATCTTATAAAATCCTCAGAGCAACCCTTTCAAATACACAGGTCAAGTGTTATTATCAGGGGCAGCTAGGTGGCACAGCGGATAGAGCACTGGCCCTAGAGTCAGGAGGACCTGAGTTCAAATTTGGCCTCAGACACATAACATTCACTAGCTGTGTGACTCTGGGCAAATCACTTAACCCCAATTGCCTCACAAAAAAAAAAAAAGGAAACTCAAATGTTATTATCCCTTTTTTATAGATGAGGAAATGAAGACCCACATAGGTCAAGAGAATCACTGAAAATTTTGCAGGCAGGATTTGAACCTGTATCTTCTATATCTCAAGTCTAGGGATCTAGCCACTCTTTTTAGTCCTTAAGGCAGAGTGTCCCTGAATGGAAAGTCAGCATTATTATTTTAACTACAGCAGTATTTCTAGAGTTGGTAAGGCCTGGTTTCTAGTCCTGGTAGCTCTATGTGTGACCTTAGGTAAATCACTTTTTCTTCTGAAGATCAGGTTCCTCATCTGAAAAAAAAGGAAATATGAGAAAGAGCTCTAGCACTGGAATCAGAATATCTCAATTCACATTCCACCTCAGAGGCTACCTGTGTGACTTAGGCAAGTCACTCCTCTTCTCAGGATCTCAGTTTCCACATCTGGAAAATGTTTACTTGGATTAGATTGTCTCTTCAGCTCTAACTCTCTATTACTCTGAGCCTACTAGAGCACAGAGTTAATGTGAGAATCAAAGCAGATCATGAGTGTATAATACAATATATGTATGCTTATATTGTTATGTTAATTATTATATTAATTCTTTTTTGTTGTTGTTCAATCTTTTTAGTCATGTTCCCCATGTAGTTCATGACCCTATGTAGGTTTTTCTTTGGCAAAGATACTGGAATTTGTCATTTTCTTCTCCAACTCACTTTATAGATGAGGAAACTGAGGCAAACAGGGTTAAGTGATTTGCCTAGAGTCACACAACTACTAAGTGTCTGAGGCCAGGTTTGAAATCAGGTCTTCCTGACTCCAAGTCCCATGCTCTATCCCCTGCACCCACCTTGTTGCCCACATTAATTTTTATTCTATTCTATTACATTATTGCTTTTCATATGATTATGTTAATCAAATATTATTATATGCAATATGTGTATATGCATATATGTAATATAGTGTGTAATTGAGTCTGGCTGACTCAATTTTGTATGTGCATTCATTTCCAGCATCTGGCATGGTGCCAGACATGTTAGTAGGCACTTAATAAATGTTTGTTAATAGACTGCTTTGTAAACCATAACATACTCTATAAATGTGAGATGTTATTTTTATCATTTTAATTTTCTACGTAAAAAAAAAAATAGAAGTACTAAAAAGTACCTGTGTTGACAGGTGAAGTCAAATAAAAGACAATTCTCCTGCCACTGAAGTGAATTATCTAGGTCTGGTTTGGAGGCTGAAAAACATGGACAGTGGCCCCTCGTAGTGTAGTTTGCTTTTTGAGTGTAGCTCCAGCCTCAAAAGCAGCGCCAACCTTAGAATACAAAACACTTATTTGTGAAATCAATGGAGTTCTTTTGTAGCAGTTTTTGTTTGTTTGTTTTGTTTTCCAAGAGTCCTGCTTCAGAGTTCTTTTTATGGAAGGAATTCAATGCCAAGTTATCAAGAAAGCCCTGGGGAACCACTCAGTGAGAACCAAATAGGGACGAGGACAAAAACAAACAAATAAAAACCCAACAACGTTAGGAAGAAGGCAGCTTCAGCTTTTTGCTTCCAAAGTGTTATAAATAATAGTGAAAGACTAATTATATGTTTTCAAATTATGTCAGTAGATATTTCAAAAATGGCTATTTTTCATCCTGTTTAATAGTTTCTCAGCTGAGCAAGAGCCAGGCTTTCCCAACTAATTAGCATGTGCTTGAGTAGCTAGCTAAATTCTGGCAGAAGCAAACTTTCTCTCTAGTTTTTAATTATCCAGTTAATTGCAGTTATAGAGACCTGGACGTAATCACAATAGCAATTCAGAGAGGAGAAATAACTATCCTTTTGCCTGGATTTCCTGGGACACTGGGCAACTTTGTACTATACAGATGTGTTCCAATCAAGTTCAACCTGCTTTTGCATTACTTACCAACAGAAAGTCAAGATGCAGCACTTTGGGTAGGGATGGGGGAGGGAGGAAAGCATAGAAAAATTACTAACCTGTCAAAAAAAGTCAAACTCTATGGACAAAAGCCAGAAAGTAAGTAGATAGTAGATAGTAGAAGATAGGTCTTAGTTTCCTGAGGCAAAGGGAGGTCTAAATGACTTTTTTAAGGGTCACACAGATGTAAATGTCAAAGGAGGGACCTGGTCTCAAGTCTTCCTGACTCCAAGTCTAGCACTGTGTCCCTTATACCTTCATTGTGTCTATACAAGCAGTAAATTGGGTCAGCACAGTTTGATGGATATTTCCAACAAAAAAATATAAACTAGTTGTTTTGACCATTCAATTCAATCAAAATAGCAGATATATCAGTCCTAAGCAGTTCTAAATTTAGTGATTACAACACCATCTATCTCATAAGCAATGTTTTGGTAAATTATATAGTATCTATATGTATATGTATATGTATATGTGTATGTGTATGTGTATGTGACTATTCTCAGAACAAACAAGTTAAATTTCACATCTATTATATTATATTATACCCATTATATCATTATATCATTGTGTTGTTATTGTTCATTTTTTTCAGTTATGTCCAACTCTTTGTGACCTCTTTTGAGGTTTTCTTGGTAAAGATACTGGAGTGGTTTGCCATTGCTTCTCCAGCTCATTTTACAGATGAGGAAACTGAGGCAAACAGGATTAAATGACTTGCCCAGGGTCACACAGCTAGTAAGTGTCTGAGTCTCTAGGCCTGGTACTCTCTCCACTGTGCCGCTTAACTGCCCTATCATCATATTTTATCATTATATCAATTGTATCATCTATTTATATCATATACATTATATGTATGCATATGTATATGTGTATGTATGTACATATGTATGTATATATATATTAGATATATGCATGTACACATATGTATATGTCCTCTCCTCCCTCTCCTCTTCTCTCCTTTTCTCTCCTCTCTGTCCTCCCCTACGTGGGATATAATGCCCAAAGGAAGGTAAATCTTGATGGCTGAAACCTACCTAGTTATCTGGGGGTTAACTGGCTAGATTTCTTTTTTAAAGACCATGCCTTAAACCCAATTCATTCTGACTTTCATTGATTGGACAATAGGTCTCTTTCCAAGCATCACTTAATGGTTATTTTTTGGCCTCTCCCAACTCACAGTGAATGTGAATAGTAAATGTTTTTCTTTTGACCAGTAACCCTGAAGTTTTTCCCCTCTTAGTTTGACTTTTTTTTTATTGAGGGGGCCATCCCTTGACTCACTTGTTAATGAGGCCTATTCACTGAATGAGCATTGCTTCCCTCAAAGTGAGAACTCAGAAAGACTTTAGCTTAAAAAGGCCAAGGTCTCCCACTGTATCCTGGTCCAGACATCCTGATCAATATCTGGCCACTAGATCCAGATGGCTCTGGAGGAGAAAGTGAGGCTAGTGACCTTGCACAGCCCTCCCTCACTCAAGTCCAATTCAATTGCAAGTCATGTCATCATCTTCCTGATGTCATGGTCCTCTGCAAGAATAAAGGACGAACCACATGTCCAAAAATGAACTTATTATCTTCCCCAGCCCTCCCCTCTTCCTAATTTCCCTGTTACTGTTGAGGATACTACCATTATCCTAGTTATCATCCTTGACTCCTCCCACCCCCCCACCCCCATTATCCAATATGTTATCAAGTCATGTTAATTTTACCTTCACAACAGCTCCTATTGTACAGTCCCTTCTTTTTTTCTAACACCGTTACTTTCTTGCTTCAGGACCTCAGGAGGCTATTACAATAGTGTTCTGGTTGGTCTCCTTGCCACAGGTCTCTCCCCACTCTAGTTCATCCTCTACTCAGATGTCAAAATGATCCTCCTAAAGTTCAAGTCTGAGCTCCTTGAGGACAGGGACTAATTTTTGCCATTTCTTGTATCCCTAGTGATTAGCAAAGTGCTTGGCATATGGTAACAGCTTAATAAATGCTTACTGAACTGACTAACAAATTCTCTTGGTATTTCTTATTTATAAAATGAGAAGAGTAATATTTTCTCTACCTACCTCACAAAGCCGCTGTGACAACAAAATAATAATAATCATAATAATCATCATAATAATAACTAACATTACATAGTGCTAACAACCAACACTATATAGTGCTTTAAAATCTGCAAAGCTTCCTCAATTGATTAGTGGGCAAAAGATATAAACAAACAATTTTCAAAGGAAGAAATATTAGTTATCAATAGCCATATATTAAAAAAAATGTTCAAAGTCACTAATCATTAGAGAAATGCAAAATAAAACCACTCTGAGGTTCCATGTCATATTCATTAGATTGGCAAATATTGGAGGAGCTATGGGAAAACAGACCACATATGCACTGTTGGTGGAGTTGTGAATTGGTCCAACTATTCTGGAAAGCTGTTTGGAACTATGCCCCAAAATCACTAAACTGTGACCCTTTGACCCAATTATACTACTATACCCCAGAAAGATCAAAGAAAGAAGAAAATGACCAACATGTACAAAAATATTTATAGCAGCTCTTTTTGTGGTGATAAAGAACTGAAAACTAAGGAGCTGCCCATTATTTGGGAAATGGCTGAACAAAATATGTAGATGAATATCATGTAATACTATTATGCCCTAAGAAATTATAAAAGGGGCAGTTTCAGGGAAAATTAGGAAGGTATATGAACTGATTCAGAGTGAAGTAAGCAGAACCAGTAGAGTAATTAATACAATAATAAAGACATTGTAAAGACAAACAACTGTGAAAGACTTAAGAACTGTGATTGGTGCAATGACCAACCGTGATTCCCTAGGTTGGATGATGAAGAATTTTACCTCCTGACAGAGAGATAATGGACTAAATATTCAGAATGTTACATACATTTTGGGGCACGGCTATTGAGGAAATTTGTTTTGCTTTACTAGGCATATTTGTCACAAGAATTTTATTTGGTTTTCAAGGTGGGGAGATAGATTTTTGTTTTTTGAAAAAAAAAGTTTAACTTTAAAATAGCTTGAAAAATACTATACATGATCTTATTTGACCCTCACAACAAACCTTTTACTTTATTGTCAGGCAAGGAATATACGTATTGGTATTCCCATTTTACAGAAAAGAAAACTGAGGATCTGAGAGTTAAGGTGACATAGTGGATAGAGTGTTGGACCTGGAGTCAGGAAGACCAGAGCTCAAATCTGGCCTCACTTACTAGCTGTATGAACTTGGGCAAATCACCCTACCTTTTCCTGCCTCTGTTCCTTCATCTATAAAAAATAAAATAAAAACACCCAACTCTCAAGTTGTTGTGAGAATATTTATAAAGGGATTTGAAAATAATAAAGTGCTATATAAATGCTAGTTGTTGTTATTATTATTATTATTAATGGTTACCTAGATTATAAGAATCAAAGGTAGGATTTGAACCCAAGATTTTCTGATTCTAAATTCAGTCGTTGGTTGAAGTATGCCATGCTATCTCTGAAACATCATGGCTCAAAGGTTTGCAAATGGTATAAATATATAAAAAGTACAGTGTAAAGAATGATAGATTTGGAATCATAAGAGGCCTGGGTTCGAGTCCTACATTTGACATCAGTTGTATGTCCTTGGGCAAATTATTTTCATTCTCTAAGCTTCAATTTTCTCATCTGTAATAGTTAGAGTACCTACCTCACAGAATTCATGTGATAATCAAATGTGATGTCTATCAAACATATTGAAAGTCTTAAAGTAGATTGTAAATGTCTATTATTGTTGTTTTTATTGTTATTGTTAAAAAACTGTTCTCATCTGGTTCAATGGAGTTCAGATAAAAACTGTCCTGGGAGAAGTCTCTATTGAAATATTATTTTTTATACTTAATTTTCTATTGAACCTATACACAAGGGCTTAAAATAACTGCTTTTTGTAATTTATAGAAATATCAAGATCTAAGTTCATCTTCTCTGAGCTTACTTCAATACAAAGCCAGTGGCAAACAGGATGACAGGGATTTGTACCTTATCCTAATATCACCCAATTTTGATGTCTTCTGCCAAGTATGTATTTTAAAAGTTATTTGTTGCAAGCAATTTGGAGATAGCGGAGCATTTTTATAGCGACATCTACAAAAATATTGTTCTTTTTTTTTTACACAAATTAATGTTATTCCTGGACAATTATAGACACTTCAGCCTGTGATAATGGTTCTAGTTCCAATGCAGTTAATTTGTTGAGTTCTCAAGGATATTTTGCAGTCTGTATTTATAATGTGATGACTCATTGTCTGCCAATGCATGAAAGATAGAGAGCTTCTTACATATAATTCTAGCTCTAATCCAATTCGTGCACAAATCAAAACGTCACCCTTGTGATGTCACTGGTCCTCTTCAAGAATGAAGGACAAACAACAACAGCTCCAAGATCATGCTTTGCAAGGTATTCAGTAGGTGCTCAATTGTTTTTTCAGGATAAATCTTTCAATAATTTCTGTTGGCTATGGTTTGGTCCTGAATTGCTATTATATACACCTCTTTTTCCATAAACAAATACTTATGACTCAGCCATGCATATAACACTTTCTTGTCAGCCCAGTTTATGTGGATTTTTGCCTATCAAAGACCTTTTAATTATGATCTTGGAGCATATCTGTCTTATTAGGTTCCCTTCAAAGGTAAGCCTCTTGTATTTATATTGACAAATCCAGTGGTATGTGCCTTTTGTCAGCCTGTATTATTGCTCCAAGAAGAGATATCTTTGTCATATGCCTTGACAATGTCTATTAATCCTCTTTGCCTCCTTGTGACACTGTTAAAGGAAAAGTACCACCCACTCCACTATCCTCTGGGTCAAACTGAGTCATGGGATGTTTTCAAGTAGACCTGATGCATTTCTTTGACTCATAAGAGCAATTGTATCATAATCACCAAGATCTAACCTGATAAGTAAGAGCCCAATTTGCTAAAATTTCAGGATTCTAGACAGGTCTCCATGACTACTATTAGCAGCTCTGGGCACATAAAGTCTTCACTGCACATGATTACCCTGGCTGGCACCACTTCATGTTGTCATTACTTCCATGTGACTGCACCCATTGGTTCAGCTCTCAAAAGGTAGCAGTTACTAGTACTAGTACTGGCTTATTGATTGGAGGAACTCTTTAATGAGGAAGCACCCTCATTTAATACCCCTTCTCTACAGCTATAGTCTCAGAGGTTAAATAACCCGCCCAATATAGGTCAGGACTCAAGCTTAAGTCTTCCTGACTCTCAGGCCACTCAACATGATGCCTGTTTTTGTTTTTAGCATTGTCATCATTACAGTAGTAAATATAAGGTGATCACTTTTTTTTTCCAGCATGGTACAGTAGAAAACTTGGAGTCAAAGGACCTAGGTTCAAATCCCAGCTCTGCCACCTGTGCCACCTGGGGAATGTCACTTATGCTTCTTGGGCCTTCATCTCTTCATCTATAAAAGGAGGAGGTTGGACTAGTTGGTCTGTTAGGTCCTGGCCGGGCCTGAACCTGTGGTCCTATGATTCCATCTCTCCCACTTTAACAATCAGGTCAGAATTTAGTCCAGAATAGCAGTTCCCTTTGTTACTTCTTCTACCTCTCTAGAGATGAAATTATTAAGGCAAGTCAACAATTAGCTGCTAAGCTACTTGCATGCAGAATGAGGTTTCCAGCATATAAAGTCCCTTAAACTAAGGTTCCTAATCCTGTCCCATCCACTACTTTAATGAGATAGCACAAAACATATTTTGGCCAAATTTAGTCTTTATTTCTGTGTAGAAATCTGTACTAAGTCTTTGCCTTCTCCAACCATTGGACTGAACACCCTAGCAGAAAGCCTTATTCTTCTAACTGAGCCCAAATTGAGTTCTGAGCAATAGCAAAGGCTAACCAAACCCCCAAAACTACCCAAAGAAAAGAAATTAAATCTCCTCTCTTAGCTCTAAAATCCTTCTACTCTTCTCACCAGTGCCCCTGGTGGGGGCAGGGAGGAGAAGGAGGTAATAAAAAGAAGGGTGTCTGACCTCCACTTTCTAACCCTGGGTGGAGTATTGTTCTACCTCATCTATACCGTGCTTATCTTTTTCATCATTGTTGAGTCTGATTATATTTCTAGAGTGGCTCTTTACTCTTTCCCGTACAGCTTTGGAGATGATAAGAGGTTCGCTGCACCCCATGCAGCACCCTCCATTCTCTTCCACTAGTGAGCTGTGTGTGTAGACTCACAGTCAGGCAGAAAGGCTGCTTAAAATGACCCGCCTTGATCTCTATTGCTGCATACCAGGCAAACTGCCTGCTGCTGTTTGTTTGCTAGCCATCCAGAGCGACTCATTGAGAATGATTTTTCATCCTTTGTAAAATTGGAGGAGGGTGGGATAATAATACTTTCAGAGGCAGCGGTGGCATAGTGGATTGAGAGCTGCTGACTTTGGAATCAGAAAGACCTGGGCTCAAGCCCCACCTCCTCATCCGGATAGTATGCCCTGGGTAGATCACTTAACCTGTAAGTGCTCTTGGCAATTCTCTGAGACTGTAAATTGCGGAGGAGGTTCTACCCTAAATTGGTGGAGGGAGTTTCTTTATTCACAAATTCTTTATACCAGTGAAATCACCAAACTAGCCCCTATCTCTAACAATACTTTCACTGCTTACTTCCAGGGGTCCTTGTAAGGATAAATGAGGTAGTCAATCCAAAGAGTTCTTTAAGTCACATTGTTGTTTGAATTGATATTTAAATGTTTATTGTTGTTGTTCAGTCTTTTCAGTCTATACCCAACTCTCCGTAACCCCATTTGGGGTTTTCTTGGCAAAGGTACTGGAGTGGTTTGCCATTTCCTTCTCGGGCTCATTTTGCCAATGAGGAACTGAGACAAATAATATTAGGTGACTTGCCCAGGGTCACATAGCCAGTAAGTGTCTGAGGTCAGATTTTAACTCGCGAAGATGAGTTGCCCAAATCACTATCACCCCACCTTCTCTTCACTTGGGCTCCTCTCTCTGAATTTCTTGCTATTTCTCCCTATACTGCAGTCTCTGAAAACAGGACACATCCCTTCTGTGGTGCATGTGTGTGTGTGTGTGTGTGTGTGTGTGTGTGTGTGTGTGTTAATTCCAGCTAATTGCTCCAAGGAAATATGTAAGAGTTTAAAACAGACAACAGATGAGAAAAGTTAAGAGATTACAAGAAACCTGTTTGATTATTTTTTCCAGATAAATATATAATGTTTGTAAATTTTATTTTTCTTAGTTATTCTTTTTCCCTGCCCCATGTTCTTCTCTGGAATCAGCTTCCTCCAAAACTATAGTCCCTCTTTGATTCGTCACCAATGGATTATTCCTTGAATCTATTAATTTCCTTGTAGAAGAAAGTAGGATTCCATATCCCTTCCTTACTGTCTGTACTATCCCTCAATGCCATCATTAAAATCCAGGGGCAGGGCAGTAGATCAATATTGAATTTGTAGATACAATGATCATATTTTTTTTAAAAAACAAAAATCAGGATGAATGGTCTAAAACTTACATATTATATATATATATATATGTATATATATAGCAAAGCCTTATTAGAAGTACACTCTCTTTTCTTGAAATCAAAATAGGCCCTGAGAAATATAAGATATAATGTTGCTGAAGATCCAGAAATCCAAGCAAGGTTTATTTGTTTTTAGAAGAAACTCCAAATTGGGTATCTTGATTTCAAGCATTGTCATCCTCTAGACAGGAAAACCATCCAAGGTAATTTCCTTTAACTATCCTCCACTATGTGCCCATTGGTGCTTTCTGGAATGACTCTTTGAGGAAGCTGCATGGAGGTCATGGAATATGATGTTTATATTGATATTTGAGAAAGAAAATCCAAATGTGAGTCCAGAATGAATGGAAAGTTTGTGGGTTCTTGCCTCCTAGTCCTGAATTCATTTGGGGGAGATAAGTCAGGGGGTGAAATCTCTACTCCAACCTCTTATGGAAATACAAGTGTTCTTTCAACTGGTAAAAGTTGCAAGATCAAGATCAAAATAAATAAAATAAAAAATCCCAAATACCAACCCTGTAATTTTCTGGTATTTATGATGTTATCTTCTTTTACATGCTTACCTAGCATTTTAAGTTCTGTTACTTAACAGTCTGGAAATTCATGAGACCAAGTATTTATTGCAATACGCAAATTTTATGTACCTACAAGTGTGCATCTGGGGATAGGCATTTTCTTAAACATAGTGCAACCCTCACAGGAAGCACACTAAATCAGAATCACTAGGGGATTCCTGAGCAACAAAAGAAGACAAGAATTCAGGATATGTTGTCAATATAAAAATCTAAGAATTTAGGCATGCATCAGGAAAAGACCCAAATGTGTCCCATTAAGATAATGTTCATGATCATCTGGTACTTTATTAATTATCCTCTTATAGATAACTGCAGTGGTAAAAATGTGAATGATTTCTGGGGAAAAATATTACTGCTAAACCTCTTATATGCCTACTGTTGTAATGGGGATTCCTCTTATAGTGAGAATTCTTTTGGGGTAAGGGTTGGACTAGATGGTCACTGAGATTTTTTTCTAACGCTAAAATTCTGTGACTGTGTGACAGGATTGTGATGTTAATGGGACTGGAACAGTTAAGGGGGCTTGTGTATTTATATAGAAGTCAGAATGACCATGTGTCTGAATGTTGTTGGTGGGATTCATACTTCAGATAAGGGGACAGATTGTCTCCTTGATCTCTTTTTATTCATGAAATCAATGATTTTAAGGTGATTTTGAATCATTATAAGAAAAAAGTTTATAATAGAGCCATCCTGAAAATAGATGGACTGCATCAGAAGGTATTTGATTCTCTATCACCAAATACAGGATTTAGAACTGGAGCTTAGAGGCCATCTAGTCCAACCCCCTCATTCTGGATGAGGAAAAAGGGGCCCAGAGAGGTCATAAGACTTCCCCAAGGTCTCATAGGCAGGAGATAGTGGCAGTGAAATTTGAATCCAGGCCCTCTGATTCTAAATCTAGTTCTTTTTTCATTGTATCACTCTGTCTAATATTTTCAGGTGGAGACTGGATATTGAAGACATGGGATCTTGAATTCAAGATTTGAGTATGGTTTGGCTTAGATCAAGGCTTTTTCCACTTGCGATCCCCTTTTGCCTGAGGAATTTTTACATGACCCAGGGCATATAGGTATATAAAATAGGTATATAAATCAAACATTTACTGGCAATAAATCATAAAGAAATTTATTGTAAAACAGTTCTTTTTGGTATAAATACAATTTTACCGTTTTTAAAGATGAAAGCAAATTTGCATACTAATAAGATGAATGTGCTTGTTTATTTTTACATAAAGAATTAAATCTTGGTGGAATATTTGATACTGCAGTACGTAGAGCATCTTCAATGTTTTTCAGAGTTGATTGATATTTTGATTTTATACTTGTCAATGCTGAGAACGCCGCCACTTTGCACAAAATGGTAGAGGTATGTTTAGGGTCATTTCAGAAACTGTTGGAAATTGTGTCCTAATCCCAAGCCAAAATTAATTTAATGATTTTTTAGGAAACTCAAGTTTTAAACATGTGTTGCTTGATAACTCAACAAATTTTTCTTGAACTTTTAATGGCAGATGACTAACTTTTTTATTTCAATTGAGTATGGTTTATAAACCTAATTGAGTTTTTTAGAACCAAAATTTGAAGGGAAATATTTCTGAAACTGTGTCTCCAGGCACTTGAGATGATCAGTTATAACTTTTACAATTAAATCTTTGGGAAGGTTATTTTTAATTATAAAATCATCTGTAGCTGTAAACATTTCTTTTTTTAAAATTAATTAATTTTTAGTTTTTAACATTCAGTTCCATAAGATTTTGAGTTCTAAATTGTCTCCCCTTCCCTCTCTTTCCCCCTCCCCAAGAAAACATGCAATCTGATATAGGCTTTACATATACATTTATATTAAACATATTTTCACATTAGTCATGTTGTAAAGAAGAAATAGAACCAAGGAGAGGAACCACAAGAAAGAAGAAACAAAGAGAGTGAGAGAGAGCAAATAGCATACTTCTTTCTGCATTAAGACACCAAAGTTCTTTCTCTGAGTATGTATAGCATTTTCCATCATGAATCTTTTGGAGTTGTCTTTGATTTTTGCATTGCTAAGAAGAGGCAAGTCTATCGACGTTAGTCATCACAAAATGTTGCTGTTATTGTCTACAATGTTCTCCTGATTCTGCTCACTTCACTCAACATCAGTTCATGTAAGTCTTTGTAAACATTTTCTTTATTTTTTTTCAGCCAAAGACAGGGTTTGTTAGAACCTCCATCATGTTGGGCAGACTCTTAAGGAGTCTGAATGTTAGTGAGCTATTGGCTAGATTATAAGAATCTGAGCATCTTAATGGAGACAAGATGGACCTTATATACAGAAAGACTATGGGAGGGATCTAGCAGTGGTCAAGGGAAGACACTGGAGGGCTAGGCTAGGTTAAGGGCAATAGAATTGGGAGACTGAGTGTAGCCACAATGAAAGGCCAGTTGATGGGATTATAGGCTCAGGGAACCCCAAAGATTTGGCCATATGGGAAAGTCCAGGATTTTTCCTTTCTGGGGTCCATACCCCATCCTTATCATCCCCCCCTCAAATAAATGGGACCCAAATTCTTTTGGGGTAAGGGTAGAAGGTCTTGGCTTCTGAAACTGCTTCCTGCTGGCGAGGGGTGTAGAGCTGTCCCTGCCTCAAAGGGGTCCCAAAGAAGAGGTTGACTGGAACCAAGCACAGGCTGCATCCAGGGAATGGGGGGGGGGAGACATTGGCTGGTACCTAATGTTTGCTACCAACTGTAGGTGAATAGTCTGTAGTCTGGAAGACACAAATCTGACAGAAAAGACTGCAGGGCCCAGATATAAAGCCCTAGATTTAGGGCCCAAATATGAGAGGATAAAACATCCTTATCTCTGTTTGGATTCAGGTAATTCAGTTTTCCAACCATACAGTATCAGATCCTCCTCATAGCCAGACTCAGGAATAGCCAAGTGGTTAACACTCACTTTCAAAGGAACATAATGGGGAAACTGAGCCAGGATGATCCCATCTTAGACTGAGGCCAAAATTGTCCTCTCAGCTTTTCCTGATGCTGACTTCCCACCAGTATCACATTCTCTCTGAGTAGCTTGTGCCATGTCTCAGATATGGATTATTATGATCCATTAGACAACTCAAAATAAAATCATGAGCCTTTTTACCTCAAACAGCAAATTTCACTAATTACAGCTTAGGAAAAGCTTTTTCAGAATTTACATCTCAAATTTAAATTTGTCCTTGTGTAAAAAGCCAATTGTTAGAGATCATTTCAATATACTTACAAATTCTCAGCAAGACAAAACCCAAACAAGCTTTTTGGCAAGTTTACACATTAAAACAATAACCAACAATAGCCGGATTATTTTAATGGTAATAAAATTATGAAAAGTTGCTTGACATAATTGATACGAAAAGTTCACCAATTTGAAACTAGAAACAAACCCATTACCAATCAGGTGACTTCAATTTTGTTAAATTCATTTCCAAATACTTTACACAGAGAAGCAACATCTCATCATTAACAGTTAAAACTACAAATTTAAAGAGCATGCTGAACCTGGGTGATGCTTTCAGGTAAAGGCTGCCTTAGGGCCCAAGGACAGTCCGGGGTGGGGGTGGGGCCCACACTGTGGCTGCTGCCTCTCCCCCTTCCTTCCTTTCCCAGGTAGGGGAGGTCAAAATCAAAAGTGAGGGGTAAAGGGTGAAACTCTCTTCTCCTATGAGAGGGGTTAACAGACACCATCTTGACTCAAGGGAAGGAAGTGGGAGAAAGGAGTGACCAGGGTTTTAAGGAGAAGTTTCAAAACTCCTTAACAATCAATCACAAAACTTCCAGAAGCTGCTAAGATATTTTTAGCTGTTCTAAATTTTCCCTGCAACCTCCATGAAGGAGGATTCAGGGGTGTAGAGGGAAGGGAGTAAGTAAGCCTCAGGGAACCAAAAAGCAACTGCAGCTTTCCCCAATTCCCTAGCACCAAGAGAATTGACAGAATTAGGCATATACTTCCAGATAGGGTGTCCATCCTTGTCCTCTATGCCGCAAAAGGTGTACCCAGGTCCATGGCCTTGAACTAACCCAGTGGACCAAGAACTTGAGAGTGTCAGGCCAAATGCGGGACATCCTCGTAACTGTCTGCCTGAAAAGCATCTCCAAGCCTTGGTGCTTGGAGAGTGACCCCAATGGCAGAGCAAGAAAGGAGGTGGGGAGGCCTACATATCTTCCAGTCTTGGCTGGAAAAGAACTTGGGGTTAGGCAGTTTCCCCATATAGGATGCCAAAATGTTGAGGTTGTGGGACCACAATATCACCACACGTGGATCCTGCCTGAAAGAATTCTACTCAAGCCTTCTTTCAGCCAAAGAAAAGGTTTATTAGAACATCTGTCATATTGGGTAGACTCTTAAGGAAACTGAATGTTAGTGAGCTACTGGCTAGATAAGAATCTGAGCAGTGTCTAGATTTTAAGAATCTGAGACTATAAGCATTTCTAAAGAATCATTTTCCACTCTATTCTTTTTTAGTTAAACTTTAAATTTTATCTTTTAACATAAATATATTGCAATTTTTCCTTGAAGTGACATGTTTAAACCATTGAGCTTTCTGAAAATATCTGATAAATAACAGTTTTGAAAGCCATAAGTCATTATGAAAAAAAAATTAACAAAAGCAGATTTCTGCTCAGTCAAAAATATAACTTCATCTTTCAATTTCAATAATCTTTTTAAACTTAACCTTCTTGAGAGTCACATTACTTCTGCATTTAGTAGTAAGCCTTTGTAATTGGAATCCATTGTCTTTCCAAAGGTTTGAAAAAAATGACTGTTAAGGGCACAGCTTTTAATGAAGTTAATGATTTTGATAGTATTAAGAAGCACATCTTACTCTAGTGATACTTTTTTTTTGACTACAAGTGCCTCCCAATGAATCATGCAGTGAGTAAAAGTGTTATGTTCATTGCAACCAGCTTTAACTTTTGCTACAAATTCAACATTCTCACCCATCATTTCTCCAGCACCATCTATGCAGATTCCAACATAATTTTTCCACTGTAAACCCTCATTTGTGAAAAGTGCATTGAATTTAAGATCTATATCTTCTCTTCTTGTGTGCCCTTCCAAAGGGCAACAAAACAATAATTCCTCATGTATATTTCCCTCATAAACATATTTCACATAAAGTAACAACTGTGCCTTGTTAGAAATATCAATTGTTTCATCTAACTGAAATGCAAACTTTTGGCTACCCTTACTCCTGCTAATAAGCTGCTGGAATTGGTACTAATTTCAGAAATTCTTTTGGAAATAGTATTATTCAATAAAGAAATTTTATGAATTTCACTCCCATACTTTTTCCCATGAACTATTTCTGATATTTTAATAGCAGCAGGGAACACTCAATCTTCTATCACATAGGGCTTTTTAGTTTTTGCAGTTAAATAAGAAGTTTTGTAAGCTGCAAGTAAATATTTTTTGTTGAGAGTAACAAATTCTCAAAACATTGTTTTTCTTTATTTGAAGATTTTAGAAGTCATTCAAAATATTCCTGTGGTTTATTGAAGTACACTGCATTCTTTGTATTAAGACATCATTTTAGTTTGACTGGTTTCATGCTCTCTGCAGCAAAACTTCATTACAAATTAAGCAAAGAAGTTTTTCCCCATCATCATCATTATTAGAAGTAAAACCATATTGCTAAAATGATTTGACATATTTTCTTTTTCTTTTCAATTTAGGTGTACTACAACCTGGTAGCAAAGACTCTGCCACATTGTCATTAGTATTTTTACCTCTTTTGCCTAAATTTAGCAACTTATCCACAACTGAAAAATATTTTGTCCTAAAATATAAATAAATATTGCTAATAATTTCTCAAAGAAATACTAGCTTTAGTTTATGAAATTACATTTGTTTGTGCTTAATTTTTAAAAATTAATGTTGACACATATACAGTGGTGATGGTGGAGAAATATTTTTAAAGGGCTTTTGTCTTACTTGCTGCAATTTAACACTTAAGTTTCTGTAAAAGAAGGAGATAACAGCAATTTTTAAATTCAAACATTCTTTTTTCAATCTTTTTTTTTGGTGGTCAATATTTTTTACTAATTTATTTTTAGTTTTCAACATTCACCTCCATAAGTTTTTGAGTTTTAGTTTTCCCTCCTCCCTCCCCACTTCCCTCTCCAAGATGACATGCAATCTAATACAGGCTCTACATATACATTCCTATTAAACATGTTTTCGCATTAGTCATGTTGTAAAGAAGAATTAGATTACTAACTGTATGACCCTGGGCAAGTCATTTAACCCTGATTGCCTCACCAAAAAGAAAAAAAGGTAAAAAAAAAAAAAGAATTACAACCAATAGGAGGAACCACAAGAAAGAGGAAACAAAACAAAACAGAAGAAAAAAAAAGAGCAAATAATATGCTTCCTTCTGCATTCAAACTCCATAGTTCTTTCTCTGGATGTGGATAGCATTTTCCATCATGAGACTTTTGGAGATGTCTTAGATCCTTGCATTGCTGAGAAGAGGTAAGTCTATCAAAGTTAGTCATTGCACAACGTGGCTGTTACCGTGTACTGTGTTCTCCTGGTTCTGCTCACTTCACTCAGCATCAGTCCATACAAGTCTTTCCAGGTTTTTCTAAAGTCTGCTTGCTCATCATAAAATCAAACATTCTAACACAATACAATCCAGAGATATACTGATTTGATACACATGAAGAATGATGGTAGGAAAATATTAAAAATTTTTATTTTCTGTAATTAAACTATTATGTTTCTGTAACAGCAGAAAACTTTGTATGTACAGTAGAAGTACTGAAATTCACAACATACAATAGTCTAGAATCTGAGCCAAAGTGTTTCTGGCAGTGTTTGTTGGTGTTGCATGGCATGATAGCATGCCCAGTGCAAAGTGCACGTATTGTGTGTTCAGAACCAAGGCTGCAGTGAAGTCCCACAATGCAACACAGGCAAGTGCTGCCATAAACACCTCAGATTCATTATGTGTTTGATTTTGAATTAATTTTTGGTCACTGGTGCATTTAGAAACCTTTTACTGTTGCCAGATTTTTCACAACCATCACATTCAGACCCATAGTTTAAGAAGTGCTGGCTTAGATGACTTTCATGGTCCTTTTCAGCTCTTCAATTCTATGATTCTGTAATTCAATGAGTTTGGAATTACTTTCCCACGATATACCATACTTAACTGAGGAGCCCTACGCCAAAAATTTTCATTAGAAATACATAACTGGAAGATATCAGGGATTTATTTTATTTCATCCAAAGAGAATATATGTATGTATACATACATATTAATGCACTTTCAGTATATCCAGTCCTTTCAGTTGTGTCTGACTCTTCATAACCCCATTTAAGGTTTTCTTGGCAAAGATACTGGAGTGGTTTGCCATTTCCTTCTCCAGCTCATTTTACAGATAAGGAAACTGAGGCAAACAGGGTTAAGTGACTTGCCCAAGGTCCCAAAGCTAGTGCGTTTCTGGGGCTAGATTTGAATTCAGGAAGATGTCTTCCTGACTCCAGGCCCAGTACTCTATCTACTGTGCCACTTTCAGTATATATTGGCATTAGTATATATTGGTGGCAGTGGGATCTCAAGAGTTAAACTTGAATCTAAGACCTGCTATCTAAAAAAAAATTTTTTTTCACATTTCAATATATTTATTTTTAGTTTTCAACATTCATTTCCACAAGATTTTGAGTTCCAAATTTTCTCCCCATCTCTCCCCTCTCCCAACCCCATGACAGCATGTGTTTTGATTACCTCTTCCCCCAATCTGCCCTCTCTTCTATCACCCCCCCTTCTCTTATTTCCTTCCCCTTCTAGTTTCCTGTAGGGTAAGATAGATTTCTATACCCCATTATCTGTATATCTTATTTCCCAGTTGCATGTAAAAACAATTTTTAATATTTGTTTTTGAAACTTTGAGTTCAAATTCTCTCCCTTCCTTCCTCCCCACTCACCTTCACTGAGAAGGCAAGCAATATTGATACAGGTTATACATGTGTAGTCACACAAAACACTTCCATAATAGTCATGTTGTGAAAGATTAACTATATTTCCCTCTATCCTATCCTGCCCCCTGTTTTTTTTTCTATTCTTTCTTTTGGGAGTGTTTGCTCCTCAAAAGTGTTTGCTTCTGATTACCCCCTCTCCCAATCTGCCCTCCCTTCTTTCACCCCCCCACTTATTCCCTTCCCCCTACTTTCCTGAAGGGTAAGATGGATTTCTATACCCAATTGAACGTGAATGTTATTCCCTCCTTAAGCCAAATCCAATGAGAGTAAGGTTCACTCATTCCCTTTCACCTCCCCCATCTTCCCCTCCCCTGTAAAAGCTTTTTCTTCTCTCTTTTATGTGAGATAATTTACTCCATTCTACCTCTCCCTTTCTCCTTCTCCCAGAACATTTTTCTGTTACCCCTTAATTTTATTTTTTAGATGTCATCCCTTCATATTCAACTCACCCTGTGCCCTCTGTCTATATATATTCTCTCCAATTACCCTAATAATGAGAAAGGTCTCATGAGTTACAAATATCATCTTTCCATGTAGGAATGTAAACAGGTCAACTTTAATAAGTCCTTTATGATTTTTTTCCTGTTTACCTTTTTGTGCTTCTCTCGAGTCTTGTATTTGAAAGTCAAATTTTCTATTTAGCTCTGGCTTCTCAAGAGTCATTAAATTCTTCCTTGACATTGAATGTCAATTTTTCCCCCCTCATTGATTACATTCAGTTTCACTGGGTAAGTGATTCTTGGTTTTAATTCTAGTTCCTTTGACCTCTAGAATATCACATTCCAAGAGCTATGATCCTTAATGTAGAAACTGATAAATCTTATGTTATCCTGATTGTGTTTCCACAATACTTGAATTGTTTCTTTCTGGCTCCTTGCAATATTTCCCTCTTCCCTAGGAACTTTGCAACTTGGCTACAATATTCCTGAGAGTTTTCCTTTTGGGAATCTCAGGAGGTGATCGGTGGATTCTTTCAATTTCTATTTTACCCTCTGGTTCTAGAATATCAGGGCAGTTTTCCTTGATAATTTCTTGAAAGATGATACCTAGGCTCTTTTTTTCATCATGATTTTCAGATAGTCCAATAATTTTTAAATTATCTCTCCTGCATCTATTTTCCAGGTCAGTTGTTTTTCCAACAAGATATTTCTATTTTGTCTTCTATTGTCTTCTATTTTTTCATTCTTTTGCTTTTTTTTATAATTTATTGATTTCTCATAAAGTCAATAGCTTCCATTTGATCCATTCTAATTTTTAAGGAATTATTTTCTTCAGTGAGCTTTTGAACCTCCTTTTCCATTTGACTGATTATGCTTTTTAAGGCATTTTTCTCTTTGTTGGCTTTTTGGACCTCTTTTGCTATTTGCTTTAGTCTATTTTTTAAGGTGTCTTTTTTTCAGTATTTTTTGGGTCTCCTTTAGCAAGCTGTTAATTCATTTTTCATTATTTTCTTGCTTCACTCTCATTTCTCTTCCCAATTTTTCCTCTACTTCTCTTACTTGCTTTTCAAAATCCTTTTTTAGTTCTTCCACAGTCTGAGACCAATTCATATTTTTCTTTGAGGCTTTGGATGTAGAAGTTTTGACTTTGTTGTCTTCTGCTTGTATGTTTTGATCTTCCTTGTCACCAAAGTAAGATTCTACATTCAGAGGTTTTTTCCCATTGTTTGCTCATTTTCCCAGCCAATTACTTGATTATTTAACTCTTTGTTAAGGTAGGGCTCTGCTCCCAGTGTGGAAAATGTACTGTCCCAAGCTTCAGGGGTTTTGTGCAGCTGTTTTCAGAGATAATTCTAGGCACCTGTAAGTTTTCAGTTCTTCCAAGGTGGTATGATCTAACGAGAGATGTTTACTCTTCTCCTGGCCTGCGCTCTGTTCTGTAACCACAAGCACTCTTTGCTGCCCTGGAACTCTGAGGAAGGTTCCCTCTCCCTTGCCCCAGGACTGCCACCCAGGACTTTGACCCAGATCCAAGTATGGGCAAAGCAACAGAATCCTGCCTCAGCGCCAGCAAAGAGATCCTTGCAATCTCCTTCTGATCAATTGTTTGATCCCCTTACTGTTTGTGGGGTGAGAGGTTTGGAAGCAGCTGCTATCACTGCCACCACTGCCACCACTGCTGCCACTGCCACTGCCACTGCCACCACCACCACCACCTTGGGCTGCACCAGGGCCAGGGTTAGATTGCTCTCCTCTCTCACCCAGGTCCAACAGACCTTTCCCACTGACGTTCTAAGTTGTCTTTGGTGTTTATGGGTTGAGAAGTCTGGAAACCAGCATAGCTGCCCATGATTAAGCCCCCTGATGGCTGCTCCAGGTTTGCTGGGGCCTGATCTGTGCTGGCACAACCCATGCTGGACTGCGCTCCTCTCCCACCCTGATTCAACACACCTTTCCCACTGACCATCCAGTTTGTCTTAGGCTGGAAATTTGTTTCACTGTCTTTTTTGTGGGTTCTGCTGCTCTAGAATTTGTTTAAAGTCATTTTTACAGGTATTTGGAGGGGTTTGGGGGAGAGCTCAAGTGAGTCCCTGCTTTTACTTCACCATCTTGGCTCTGCACTGCTCCCCTCCCCATGACCTGTTATTTATTAACTACCACTTTGGCAAGATCTTTCTAGTCTTCAATTTCTGTCAAATAGGTAGGACTGAGAAAATGAGAGTTGTGTAATTATAATGATCATTCTTGGATTTGAATAAGAAGAGAAAGGGGCACTGTACCTCTCTGCCTTCTTTGAAAAGGTGGAAGACTGTGGCTGTGAAATGTAGTATTTACAGACTCAGTTATTGTGTTGGTTACTTTTGCTATGCTGCCTTTCCCCCGTCATTCTTTTTAAACTTTATTGTTGGATTTGGTTTCACTGGGAAGAAGACTCAAATTCCAGCTCCTCCCTCCACTCATTTCCTCTGTGACCTTAGGTAAGTAATTGATCCTCTCTGGTCTTCAGTTTCTTTCTGTCTAAAATGGAGATGATGCAATGACTTCTAAGTTTTTTTTTTTTTAGTTCTAAATCAATGATCTTCTATTTATTACAAACATGGGCTTGGCAGCTTTGTCCCAAATGCTAAGATATTAGCTGTTCTATGAGGTGCTGGTTGATCCTCTCTTCCTTTGTCCAAGGAACGCCAAAGAACAGTTGATGCTCCCAATGGGAACCTGAGTCATTCCCTCCCTCCCATTTTCACATCATCATCTGCCACTAGCCACACCTCAACTCCTACAATCCCCTCACCTGCCTCTTTCCTTAAAAGGAATGTCTCACAGCAGCCCTTTAAGTTCTCCACTCTTATCCAATCCCCACCTTGGGACAACAGCCCTCATCACCTTGCCCCAGTTACAGCTCTGATACTGGGGCCCTCATAATGTAAGGCTACATTAGTTTTCATGAGTGCCATATGACAAGATTGATTGATAATGTATTCACCAAAATGCCTGGGTCTTTTTCAGACAAACTGTTAATACTAGTTAGACTTACTAATAAGGAATAGTTTGTCTTCAAGGAATCTAGTAGGTTAATTGCTTTTGTTGTGATGCAAACATAACCCCAAACAAATCACTAAACTCATCTCTAGCAAACCCTAAGCCCACGGTTTCTTCAAAACCTCCTTGTCCTCTGCAAAAACTCCTGAGGTCTCAAACCTTGAATACTGCAGAGACAGTGCAAACATGAAAGAATGGCAATCTCTTTAAGCCACTGTTCTCAAGCAAATCCTTACTTTTCTTGAACATTCTTTAATAATTTGTACGACAAAGCTTTCTGCTAACACTAAGCGGAGATTATGATATTCCAGGGGGAGTCTCTTTGCTTAACATGAAAATAAACCTGACAGAAGGATTACAAAACTAAACACAGAACATTACATGAAACACTAATTACCTTCTATTCTTCCTTCTCGCTCACCTAAACAACTATTTAGACAAAGAAGCAAAGGGGAGGAGAGAGCTGCACCAAGGTTGTGGGACTCAGCTAATCCTTGCTGCTTTGATAAATCTTGAATAGGATCCTTAGGCATTTCTAAAGTAGACAGTGTCCTTCAAAATGTTTCTTTGCTTTGTGATTTCTCCTGTCATGCCTGTTTATTCTGGTATCAACCAGTTCCTCACAGAATAGTAACATCTTAGAGTTTAAGACAGGGTGGCAGGGACCCTGTTCATTATAGGGAAAAGGGAAGGGAAGGGCAGAGAATAAGTATTTATACAGCCCCTACTATGTGCCAGGCATTGTACTAATGCTTTTTATAAATATTATCTCATTTGATCCCCATTTTACAGTTGAGTCAAGGATGACTCTTCCTGGTTTATCCTTCTTTTATCGTTAGTATGACTAGAGCTATATTACTCAGCTCTTGGGCCAGCCCCCAATACGAGGTCAAATCTTTTCTCTGTGAAGTTACCAGAACCCATCTTGGCACAGAATTTGCCCATAGAATTCCTTTGACCTGGCTTTCAACACACAGTCTCCTCATTAGCTCCTAAGCTCCTCTTGCTCTAAAATATAAAGGTATATACCTAACTTTCTATAAAAAAATTCAAATTAAAAACTATTATGTCTGATAGTTTTCTGGGAAACTGAGAGGTTATGTGACTTTTCCAAGGTCATATAGCTATAAGTATGTGGCTGGGGTGGGACTTAAACCCAAATCATTCATTTTGAATTCAATACCAGCCCTCTGGCCACTAAACCATTCCACAATACCTCAACAAGAGTGGAAATGAAAAGAAATCTTGGGTTTTAATACTAGAACTGTATGATCCTGGGTCACCATAACTCTCCCAAAAGAAAGTAAACTCTTTGGAGAAAAGGATTGTTTCATTTTGTCTTTGTTTCCAATGTCTAGCATAATTCCTGGTGCCTGGATACTTGGTAGATATTTAACTGACTGAATAAAATCACAAGAAGTAAAACTCTACTGTACTCACTCATCGAAGAACATCTGAGATGACATACTTAGTTCTGGATGCTAAATTTCTTTTTTTTGTTTGTTTTTTCTTTTTAGGCAATTGGGGTTAAGTGACTTGGCCAGGGTCACACAGCTAGTAAGTGTCAAGTGTTTGGTCTGAGGCCAGATTTGAACTCAGGTCCTCCTGATTTCAGGGCCGGTGCTCTATCCACTGTGCCACCTAGCTGCCCCTGGATGCCAAATTTCAAGAATGACATTAACAAAGTTCAGAGTGTTCTAAAGATGTTGACCAAGGTAGAAAGAAAAAAAGGAAGAACAGAATGAGTTAGAGATGTTTAGCTTGGAGAAGAAACCAAGGGGAGACACAAAGAACATTTTCAATTACTACCTGAACTGGCCACAAGCTGACCTTCTGCCGGCCGCACACCGGTACCCTCTCCTCCTATAAGGAGCATGCTACCAGAGTCATACTCACTTCCGAGTCTTCGGTCCTCAACTGGATAAACACAGAGAGACGAGCCATCGGGAGGCGCCAACACCAGAGCTTTATTCAGAGGCCATCACAGCAAGCCATCATAGCAAGCCCAAGCAGCAAGGCCAGAGCAACAGAACAGGAGCCAGGAGAGAGAGCGCGTGATCTGACCACGCTTGTTCCTAAATACCTACCTAGCCCCTCCTCCCCAGCCCGCTTACTAGCCAGTGAATGTAGGGTCAGATACCGGAAGGGGCTGTCTGAGTTTAGCATGCCAAGGGGGAGGGAGTGACGTAGGAGGCTAGGACCGGATACAGGGAGGAGGCATCTGGGATTAGCGCATAGACAGAGTACGTGACCTAGGAAGTCAGACTCAGAATACTGGGAGGAGGGGACTGGGGTCAGTGCTGCACAAAGGGACCCAGGAAGTCAGGAAGGTCACAAGAGGCATCTGGGGATGACGTTGCATATAGGGAGGGGACTAATCAAAGGGAACTCAGTCCTCTGCCGTCCCACTCCCACGTGGCACCGCCCCTTGCCTCAGGAGCTCAAGCTCCAGCTACTTCCTTGCACCCAGCTTATCTCACATAGCACTGCCCACTGCCTCAGGGCTTCTCCGTACCCAGCCCATCCCAGTTCACCATGACTCTGCCTACCATAGCCCCTGCCTCGACTTCCAAAATACCCAGATCTTACCCTACTCTTGCCACAGCACCCAACCTGGTAGCTGCCAACATCAGACAGTCCCTCACAACTACCTTCAAATATTGGAGGAATTATTATATTGGAGTGGAAATAGATTATAAGGAAGAGTGGCAGCTTGTACTAGTGGATACACTGCTCACTTAGGACTCAGGAAGACCTGGACTTAAATCCTGTTCTGGTATTTAGCTCCTGAGTAACCACAGGTGACTCACTTTGCCAATCAAATCCTTACTTTCCTCATCTATAAAATGAGAATGAAAATATCTGCAGTACCAACATTATAGGGCTATTGAGAAGCTCAAATCAGGTCACATACATGTAAAGCATTTTATAAGCTTCAAAGTACTATATAAATTTTATTTATTATTTGCTTTGTATTGCTTCTGAGTATCAAATTAGTTGTTGTTTGTCCTTCACTTTTGAAGAAGACTGATGACATCATGGGATGATGTATCAACTTGTGCTTAAATCGGTTTTATGAGACAGAGTTGCACAAAGCCATCAGCCTCACTCTCTCTTCTAGTCATCGAAGTCCAGTGGCAGAACAAAAGTCAAGATGACTGGTCAACAAGTCAAGATGGCCCAAGATGCAGTGGATGACTTTGGTATCTTTGATATATGACCAACCTGTAAGTGCTCCACAGTTTCAGCTGCCTTCAAGGCTGGAACAAATTGTTCTTTTCCTCCCATTCCACTGGGAGAAGTGTAGAATTAGTAATGATGAGTGGAACATAGCAGGAGACATTTAGGTTCAATAACTTTTTGCCAACTCTAGCTATCTAGCAAAGGACTAGACTACCTGGAAAAATAATGACTTTTTTTTTTATTATTGGAGGTGCTAAACCAGAGATTTAACTACTGTTCTGTAAGCTTTGTTTGAAAATGGACTTTCTTATTCTTTCTTTCTCCACAGAACACAGCAGAGTGTCATATCTTATTCTTTCTTTCTCCATAGAACACAGCAGCATGTCATATATATGACAGAATCACAACAATTTCTTGTGATTTATCTTTCATACATGCTGTAAAAATGGCTATATTTGGGTGGGAAGTTAGACAATGGTCTTTGCCAAGGGTTAGATTCTAGGATTCCAGGTCTGCTGGAGATAGAGATGAAACAGGGTTCATGCCCAAACCATTAGTGGTTAAACAACAAGTTAAGTGAAAAGAAATCTCTTGAACAAACCAAGAAGACATCTTATAACTATGCTGACTGGGGACACTAAAAATTCAGATTATCCAGTTTCAACTGGGCCCTCACTATAGCAAAAAACAATCATTTTATTCCTCTCTACTTGATTCCTTATCTCATTTTCTGCAGAGCCTCTGCAAAACTTTTCTAATCTCATCAAACTTCATCCCACCCCACTTTACCACCACGCTGAGGACTTGAGCTTTATTGAGAAAGCATGCCATGTATTGTAAATTCTCTCTTCTCTCTTTTCCTTTATGACAAAACTTTTTGATATCTCTCCTCCTCCCTCATTCTGTCCTTTTATTTACCCCCAGTGTCTGATAATCAGGTGGAACTTTTTGATAAGGTCAACCTCTTCTATGTGTACTCTTTTTTTTCTTTTTTTAAAAAATAATTAATTAATTAATTTTTAGTTTTCAAAGTTCACTTCCATAAGATTTTGAGTTTTAAATTTTCTCTCTTTCCCTCTCCTCCCCGCCCCCAGGACAGAATGCAATCTGATATAGGCTCTACTTACACATTTATATTAAACATTTTCCCGTTAGTCATGATGTAAAGAAGAATTAGAACTAATGGGAGGAACCATGAGAATGAAGCAGTAACAACAAAGGAAAAGGAGAACAAATAGTGTGCTTCCATCTACATTCAGAGTATGTGTACCCTTGATCCTATCCCACGCTCTAGGATCTTGTCCCCCAGATTGTAACCTCAATCATTCCTGCTCTCTCTCTCCAATTTTCAACCTCTCCCTATGTTCTGGTTTCTACCTACAACATAGCCATGTGTCCCATATACATATATATATATGTATGTATGTATGTATATGTATATGTATATATATGTGTGTGTGTGTGTGTGTGTGTGTATATATATACATATATATATATCTTTTTTTTTTTAGGTAGTTGGGGTTAAGTGACTTGCCCAGGGTCGCACAGCTAGTAAGTGTCAAGTGTTTGGTCTGAGGTTGGATTTGAACTCAGGTCCTCCTGACTTCAGGGCCAGTGCTCTATCCACTGCACCACCTAGCTACCCCTCCCCTATATTTTTTAAAAAAGCCTTCAGTCCTTCAAGCTCTCATTCTCTATCTCTCTTCACTTTCTCATCCAAACTCTAGAAAAAGCTGCCTATACTTGTTGCTTCCTCTTCTCCTCTTGTTTACTCCTTAATCCTTTGCGGTTTCACTTCTGACCTCATCATCAAATTGCAACTGCCACCTCTAAAGTTACCAATTCTTAAATTATATATATATATAATACATATATATACATATATATATACACATATTTGTTGTTTAGTAGTTTTCAGTCATGTTTGACTCCTTGTGACACATTTGGGGTTTTCTTGGCAAAGATATTAGACTGATTTGCCATTTCTTTTCTCCAACTCATTTTACAGAGGAGGAAACTGAGGCAAACAGAGTGGGTCACACAGCTAGTAAGTGCCTGAGGCCAGATTTGAACTCAGGTCTTCTGCTTCCAGGCCAGGCTCTCTATCCACTATGCCACTTAGCTAGAGAGACAGACATAGAGAAATAGAGAGAGAGTGTGTCTATTTCCTCTCAGTCAGGTTGTGAATAGAGTATTTCATCATGAATTCTCTGGAATTGTAGTTGGTCATTGCCTTGACGATAGTTCTTAATCTTTTAAAAAGTTCTTTGTCTTTATGATGTTGTCATAATATAAATTATTTTCCTGGTTCTGCTCACTATACTTTGTATCAGTTCATAGTTTGTTCAACCATTATCCAACTGATGGGCACCTCCTTACTTTTTAGTTCAAATTCACAAAGAGAACGGCTATGAATGTTTTTGTACACATGGGTCCTTTTCTCTCTCTTTGATCTCTTGTGAGTATAGACCAGGTAGTGGTATTGCTAAATCAAAGGGGCTGTACAGTTTAGTGAATTTGGAGACATAGTTCCAAATTTGCTTCCAGTTTTTAGCTTCATATATCTATATCTATATATTAATATGCCTGTTTTCCCATAGCCCCTCCAGTGTTTGTCATCTTCTCTTTTTTCCACTTTGCCAATCTGAGAAGTCTGAGGTAGAATCTCAAAATTGCTCTAACTTTAGTTTCTCTAAGTATTAGTGATTTGGAATTTAAAAAAATATATGGTATTAAAAGTTTGGGGGGACAGCTAAGTGGTGCAGTAGATAGAGTACCAGCTCTGAGGTCAGGAGGATTTGAGTTCAAATCTGGCCTCAGACCAAACACTTGACATTTACTAGCTGTGTGACCCTGGGCAAGTCACTTAACCCCAATTGCCCCCCCCAAAAAAAGAGTTTGGATTTCTCCCTCTGAAAACTGTTTGTTCATATCCTTTGACTATGAAAATAGTTTTTATTCTTAAAAATCTGAATCAGTTCCACATACATACATAAACATATATTTGTGTATATATAGTGTATATATAAATATGTATATACATATTTATGTATATGAACATCTTAGAAATGAGACCTTTATCTGAGACATTTGCTACAAAATTTTCCCCAGTTGGTGATTTCTCTTCTAATTTTAGATGCATTATTTTTGTGGAAAAAACTTTTACATTTTATGTAATCTAAATTATCCATTTTGTCCTCTGTGATCCTCTCTAACCCCTATTTGATTATGAACCTTCTTCCATCCATAGATCTGAAAGAATTTTTTTCCCCAATAAACTCAATTGCAATATCTACTGATTTTTTTCTTGACCTCTCTACTACATTTACCACTGTTTACTACCCTCTCCTTCAGGATTATCTCTCCTCTCTGGGTTTTCATAACACTATTTTCTTTTGGTCTCCCACCTGACCAAGTCTTTTCAGTCTCCTTTGCTGATAGTTCATTCATATCATACTTCCTAACTATTGGTACTCCTCAAGGTTCTGCCCTACCCTAAGAAATCTTTTCTTCTTTTTCCTCCCTCTTGGTGGTTTCATCAACTCCCATGATTTAAGTTTTTATATCTCTATGGATGATTGACAGATGAAGTTAATCTCCTTCCTGGGCTTCAATCTCACATCACTAACTGCCTGGATTGTATGGTGTGTTCAGGGAGGATTTAGCACTGGTGTGAGGGCTTGCTGAGTCCTTTTCAGGGCTTCTCATCCATCTTTGGTGTCCACCTACCACCTGACTCTCACCTGCGGCTCTAAGAAACTTTGGCATGTGCAGCAGCCACACCCCAGTAAAACCATCTCAGCAGACAGGCTAAACCAAGTTGAGGGTAACTGACGGGCCTCGAGTGAGTTAGGGAGATGTCCATCCCCAAGTGTGTGAAGGCTCTTCCTGGTGGGATGGGCAGATGACAACAATTTGTTACAATGGCCATGAAGGTGACTGAAGTGGGTACAGTTGGAGCATTTAGAGCTTGGTCAGACATCAAAGATGCCAAGGTCATCCATTGCATCCCAGGCCGTGCCATTCATCTTCTATGACTCTGGAAGAGAGTGTAAGGCTGACAACTTTGTGCAACTTTGCCTCACCTAAATCCAATGCAGGTCAAGACATCACCCTCATGTTGTCATTGGTAGTCTTCAAAAATTAAGGATGAACAACAACACAAACAACTGCCTATTGGGTGTTAGAAACTGAATTTCCCAGAGACTTCTCAAACTCAACAAGTCCAAAACAGAAGTCACTATTTCCCTCTCTAAACTCGGCCTTCTTTCAATCTTCCCTGCTTCTGTCAAAGACACCACAATTTGTCTTATCCCCCAGGTTTATAACTTTCACATTAGCTTCAAATTTTTACTCTCCCTCACCTATCAGAGCTAATCAGTTGGCAGATTTTGCCCTTTCCACTTCTACTACATTTCCCACATCTGCTTTCTCTCTACTTATAATCCATATAAACCATAATCCAGGCCCTCAACACCTCTTACCTATATTCTTACAACTGCCTCCTAGTTGGTCTCCCTTTCTTACATTTTTATCCACTCCTGTCTGCCCTGCCCTCCACCAACCCAATAAACTCCAGTGACTCCCTATTACATCTAGGATAAAAATTTAAACCCCTCTGTTTAGTTTTTAAAGCCCTTCACAACAAGGTCCCAACCTATCTTTCCAGTTCCATTGTACATTTCTCTTCCTGCTGCATTCTGTGATCCAATCAGACGGCTCCTGTCTCTGTCCTTCACATATAGCACTCCATCTTCAATCCCTACATATATGCAATGTCTTTTCCCCCCATGCCCAGAATTCATTCCCTCCTAACCTAAAGTGGAACTCACTTCCTTCTATCCTAAGATATGAATAGAATCCTCATCTTTCTTCAAGACAGATCTCAAACATCAGCTTTTACATGAAGCCTTTCCTTATTCCTTCCAATTCTAGTGCCCTCCCTCCCTCCCTTCCTAACTACCTGTATTTATCTTAGTATTTATTTATACTTTTTATTTTTTTTTATATTGGCATAGTGGATAGAGAGATAGTCTCAAAGACAAAAAGTCATGGGTTCAAATCCTACTTCTGATACATATTGGTTGTGAAGAGGAAGGGGGGTTTTGGGGTGCTTTTAGATGCACAGAGGCACCCCAAGATCATGGGGAAAAGCCCAAATCACGGCGCAGATCTGCCTGAATGAATTCAACTCAGATCTTCTTCCAACCAGAGAAAAAGTTTATTAAAGATAAGCATATAGGCCAGACTCCAGAGGAACTCCAAACATCAGTTATCTAAACAGGGTTCAAGGTAGTCAGGTGACGCTCACAAGAAAGAGCAGCGTGAGGCAGTCCAGAAAACTCAGAGTCTGAGTGGGGGCTGGGGCTAGGGTGGTCAGGCCAGGTGACACCCATCAGGGCGGGCATGAGGGGTCTCAGCTTCTAACCTTGAGAACAGCTCAGCATCAGAATGGGGGAAAGGTGAGCCTTTAGTACAGACTGATTGGGGAAGGGCCAAGCAGCTTGGAGTGATGGGAGGAGAGGTCCAAGGAGTGGCCAAGCAGTTTGGGGTGAGGGGAGGAGGGGTCTAGGGAGATCTGGATGGGTGTGGCCAGCAAGCTGGGGCGAAAGGAACACTGGCAGCCTAGCTAGGATTAAGGGTGGGAATGGCCAGGAAGGCAAAACAATGGGAAAGCCAGTTGATGGGAGAGGTGGACCATTTGGAAAAGGGTCCAGGTGAGAATTTCCATTTGGAATGTCTGAGTGATTTGAACAGACAATGAGAACAGATAATGAAGGGAGCTGGAAGGGGAAGTTTGCTTTCAAAGGGAAATAAGGCAGTTTCTAAAACTTTAAGGGTTTCCTGGGACAGGTAAACAAAACTGAAGCAAGGTTCTTTTTGTCAAAGAGAGATAAGTGAGTCTACAAGGAATCTAAAAGTTTTAAGGTTTTTCTGGGGATTATAGGTAAACCTCTTCAGTTGCATGACCCTGGACAAGTCATTCAGAGAAGGTGCTCATCTGTATCGTTAGTTTTTTTCACCTGAGAGTTCTCTGTGTGACTGAAACCACAGTTCCTATTCCTATCCCTATTTATTGCTCATGTACAGACAAGTGGCTCCCTCATCCCAATTTGCCCATACACCAACAGGTGTAGGGTTCCCAGAGGTAGACCACCACCAAATGCTACAAATCAACTATCTGAGGTTCTAGAGAAAAGCTTCTTATGGGAGGACAGAAATTCCTATGAATCACCAATGTAGCTCATGAACCTCAACTAATGGGTATTCATTTATGCAAAATCATTTATCGTGAAACCATTAACTCCTAAACAAAAAATATTTATTTAACAATAAGACAAAAGCAGGATTAATTTTAATATCCCATTTGCTCAATAGAAACAACTTATAATAATAATCAGTACATAGAAGTCCACACATAGATCTGGGTCACGTGATCCCACCAATACATGTAGCGTCCAAGGGGGAAGAGTAAGCACATACTTACAGCAACCCGCAGAGAAGCACAATAATGAGGAAAACCTATGTGCTCAGGGCAAGTCAAGACTTTGGTCAATTGGTCTTCATATTCTTGGACACTTCAAGAATGATGTGCCCCACACAAAACCACCTCTCTGCTAACTTCTCCGCTTTTGGTCCTCACCAGTTTCCTGGCTATGCATATCTGCTCCTCTTCTACTCTTAAAGTGCTAAAACAGTTACAAAATCTTTTAACTCACAATCACTCTTAAAAGGCCACTGAAAAAGTGTTATACTATTATAATGACAAGCAATTCCCTTAAGCCAGAGAACTGCAGAGTTCCTCAGTTGGTTTTCTGGACAAGAGAGCCAAGCCTAGCTTGCTCATAACTCAACTGGTTGCTGTTTTGTCTAATCAGCTCTCAACTTGTGTACATCAGAAGGCCCCTGGGAAGCCTCTCTTTTCCCTCTCAAACCAAAAGGGGGTAGAAGAGTGCCTCTGAAAGTCCCCATCTCTCTCAAATTCTAGATGGCACAGAAGGGCAATAACAGAAACTGAGTTCAGCTTTCCTCCAGTTAGCAGATTCTCAGTCTTTCTTTAGCCAGTCCACAAAGTTATGCTTCTCTTTCAATGATGCCTCCCAAGTACCTCAGCTTAATCTTTCTTGTCAGTTAACTGCCCATTCTGGTGTCTATTCAGTCATATTCTGCTGCTTGTTCCTGTTATTTTTCTAGCTCCACTCTTGCTGATTTCTCCTCTACTTCTAATGGATCAAATCAGAGCCTCCTGGTGATTAGGTAACTCATCTTTCCCTTTTGAGATCAAACTCATGAAACCCAACTTTCTGTAAGTTATAAATATCCTTATGTAACATATATATGCTTATATATTATATATCCTTATTTTTATATATCAATATATATATATATACACAAATATATATGTCCTTATTTAATCTCCCCATTGTCTCCAACTAGTTATTTGCATGACTATTTTGAGTTGGAACCTTTCCATCCCTAAAATCAATCACTTGCAAATGAGCTGAGTGAGCCAAATGCCCTGCAGCCTCACCCATTTCTCTGTGCTTGAAAGGTTCCTCTCAGCCCCTTATCCCATCCTCCTGTGTCTGTCCTCACATTTTGAAGAATAACTGTTTCTTTGCAGATGAGTTTTTATCCATTTTTAGAGTAGAAAAATTATTTTTCTGTCCATTACACATATGAAAGGGTTAGTACCTTCCATAGTTTACAAGTTTATTCTATCCTTTTTCCTTATACAACAGTTCATTTTCTACCCTCAAAAGTCATTTTATGAAGTTTTCAACAGCTAATCTGCTTAAATTGTATAAAATTGGGCAGCACCTTATATATTTATTTTGGATATACTTTATATATATTTTTGACTCTGTTAAAATGTAAGCTTCTTGAAGGCAGAGACCTATACTCTTTCTAGCCCCAGAGTCAAGAATAGTAGTAGGAACATAACAGAATTTTGTTGATGGAGGGAGTGAACACAATAGGCAAAAGTGGGAGGCATTATGGACAAGCAGGCTTTCCCCACAAAGCTTCTGGATATTATTGTATGCCGTTTTTACTAGCTGTTAGGTGATTTGAGAGCATAGGTGGATCATTTTTTTAAGGGTAGCTGGAATATCTGAAGTAGGGAAAGGAGAGCTGAAGAGTCATACTTGAGAGTAGAACACAAGTACTGCAAGAATTCTCTTCTCCCTTCCCCCTTTATTCCTGCTGTACAAACAGCACACGACCAGGGACTCTTGATATGAAGAGTGATCGTCGCCTGGAGAGGCACCAGGAAAACACTTATATCAGATTATTTGTTGTACTGAATTCATTTTAACCAGATCATTGTCACTATGGGTCAGGACATGAAATTGCATTATAAAAAATAACCTTTTATTATAATGGTATTCATTGATATAGAAATTTTCAGTTTTCCTAGGGACAACAAGTAAGAGGCTTGAGTACTATTCCTAACACTGAAAATCATCTTATGTGCTGGAAAAATGCACTGGAGTTGAATATCCTATGAAGATGAGAGTTTGAGTTTGGGAAATTCTAGGTATTATAAAGCTTTTTAGGAAAATCTGTATCTTATCACAGATTTAGTTACACCACACCCCAAATTGTGACTGCCTATAATTCAAGTCTCATTCTTATCTCCCCTCTACCACTAGTTTGAATGATATTGCATTTCCAAAAATAGTTGAGAGGTGACCTCAGGTATTCCTGTCTCTTGGAATAATTCCAGCAAGACATTTTTTTTTTATCCTGGAACCATACAATATACAATAATAACAATAAGTCTGGTAAGTTGTTGATTATAATGGTAGCTGACATTCATATAATGCTTTACAGTTACTAAGTGCCTGACACACACAATCTCATTTGATCCTCACAACAACCCCATGACGCAGATAGAACAAATATTATCAGTATTATTTGATAGACAAGGAAACTCGAGGTTCAGAGAGGTAAAACAATTTATCCAAGACCACACAGCTATGGAGTATTGGAGACAGGACTTGCCCCCAAACCTTCTGATTACAAGACCAGTGCATTTTCCTTCAATGACTCATATATGGAGCATTTTAAGGCTTACAAAGTATTTTCCTCCCACCACCCCTTGAGGTCGATGGAATGGCCCCATTTTACAGAATAGAGAACTGAGAGTAAGAAACATTCAGGAATGTTCTCATAGTCTCAGGCCCCAAAGTGTTGGAGGATGTCTCTATGTTCTTCCAGTATTTGCCACCGTGCTCCTGAGCCTTTTCTGTTATGTGCATCTCAGTCTCAGTTCCTGACCTGTGCAGAGTGTCATGGTGAGTGAGACGACGGGTTTTTGGAAGTGTACTCTGCTTGACTATCTGAAGCGGTACACCTGTGCTCGTTCCTATTCAGAGCCATAATGTGAATTGGAGTCAAATATCAACAGTCCATCTTATTCAGTCTATCTCGGCTGGGGATCTGTACTTTGAAAGGAATATTGAAAGTGCTGGCCTAGGAATCTGCAGGAACCAGCTCTGCTTTATTATACAATTCACATTCGTTTTCTGCCCTTTTATTGAACTAGTCACTCGGTCATACTAAACATGGAATAAAGTAAAATAAATAAATAAGTGGAGCTCAGAGGGCACCAAGCCTTTTCATTGCCAAGGGAGCTAAAATGTTCTCCAAGTTTATCAGGGAGCTGGTTGCCCCAGTTAAAATAACATTGTGTAGTGAATCAGGAAATAAGATGTCATGGCAAACTAAACATCTTCACTTTCTTGACAAAATCTACATAGACTGGTGCATAGAGAGGGGCTTGGAGACAACAAGGACCCAGTTTCTCTAGCTGTACGTTTTGGACATTGCCAGGGTATTGGTGAGTAATCAGTGAACTTCACCCAGCAAAGACCTGCTGAGAGGGCTGTGCTTAAGGTCTTCTGCTTTTAGCCCACCTTCGATTCCTCAGGAGGCTTTTTAGTATGTTGGGAAAGTGGAGATGTGTAGTTTGGCGTGACATCTTATTTTCTGTTCTACTGCACAGTGTTATTTTTACCAGGGCGGCTCACTCACTGATAAACTCACAGGAACTTAATGTTGGCAAAATTCTCCCATTAAAATGAATGGGACACTGAGATCTGCATGTGAGAGAGAGGGACAGAAGGGATAAGTGAAAAGAGAGAAATAGAGAGACTAAGAGGGACAAAGAGAGAGACAGAGACACACAGAGTAAGAGAGACAGAGAGAGAAAGAGACAGCCAAGATATATTTAGACAGACAGATATTGAGAAGAGGAGAAAAAGAGGGTTAAATGTTTAGGAAATGAGAAAGGGAGATGAATCTGTTTAGTTTATAATGATTATGTGTCTCTACGGCAAAATTCATTCATTCATTCATTTATTCTGTTGAAATGGAAAAAGCATCAAATTTTAAACATCAGGCAACATTAGCTTCAATTCCTTACTTTTTTCCTCCACAGCTGGATGACTTTGGATAGACAATACACACCTCTAAGTTTCCTCATCTGCAAAATGGAGAGAGTAATAATTCTTACACTATCTTCCTTAAAAGAATATTATGAGGAAAGAACTTTATGAACCTTCAAGTGCTCTAGAAATGTGAACTTCTACTATTAGCGGAAAGAGTTCTTGACTTAAAGTCAGAAGGCCCTAGGGCAGGTCTTGGAACAATTATTCAACTATTTGGTCAGTGTCTAGGTAAAAGTATATTCATCTTAAAGTGGTATAGAAATTGTGATTTATTCATTCTATTGTTTATTATCCATTTAACAAATAAAGAGGTAGTGTGGTCTAGAGTTAAGGAGTCAAACACTCACCTTCAATATGGCCAGCAACATGCCAGACTGTAGCCTGAATCAGATTAAAATGTAATTGGGAAATGCTTAAGAAATAAATAAAAATACAATAAAACACAGATAATGTTAATACATGATTTTCTAAGTCAATATGTACCCATAGGGATCCTTGTGTATGGTTTAGTGGCTATCTCTGCCCCCTCCCCTTTTCTATTTGAATTTGATATCACTGGCTAAGAGGATATAGTGCAAAGATTGGAGTCAGAAAGAACCAGGTTCAAAACTCACATTTAACCCTTAATATCTATGTGACCCTGGGTAGGTCACTTAACCTGATTGTACCTCAAACAACTCCCTAGAACTTATCTATTGACTCACAGAAGAGTTGTGATATGTATTGGTAAAAGGAGTTCCTACACAGCAGTTTTCTGTGCTGAAAAAAATCTTAGGTCCTTCAAATATCTCTTATTTTCTATATTATGGGAGAATATGAGGGAGTACAAGGTATAGTTCCCACTCTTGACAGTCTTAGAATCTATGAGGAATTCATGAAAAATCAGCAGGATGACAGCATAGTATAGGAAGTCCCCAATTAACAAATAGTTTATGTTAAAAAAAATTATGAGGTGGTTGTCTAGAACCCCAAAACCCATTTGTTCATAGAAATAACATTGTATGTGGTGATTAAGTTCCCACCCTAGTGGTAAAGACTAGATTGCTGAAGACAATCCAATTCACAATATATCAGAAATACAGAATATTTACAATGAAACAGTAAAAAAATTCTTTAATATTTTAATGAATCTGTGATCTTATTGATATTGGTACTCTCTCAAAAGGTGCCGATCCCAACTCCTCCATGTCACCTCATTCTGTGTGACTATTATTTATATTGCCCCCAAAATTTAAAGAGGAGTTTGCAATTTGATAAGGGGTTTCTTCTAGATCTCTTGACATGATGTACTTACTAATGGATCATGTGGACTATCCATTGGCTTTCCATCACTCTTGCTATATGACTAGCCTATCTTCTTTTCTGGCTCCAGATCTCTCTTATCATCTCCTTTCTGACACTTCCCTGCACAATTCTCCATCACTGATGTAAGGTGTGGACGCATGGTTATGTAGACACTTTTTAGTTGCTGAAAAGAGTCAGAAAAAGAAAGTAAGGAACACAAATTTTAAAAAAAGCTTCAGAAGAAACACAGAAGATCTAGGCATAGTTTGGGGATTTTCAAAGCAACAACTCTTTTTTATATTAGTTCTCATTGTTGTCTTTGAGTTTCAATAATCTTGGTTTGCTGCTTAATACAGTAGATTGTTCTGTTGTATCAAGTGGATTGCTAGTTATATGAAACTTCTTGTTCATCACTTTATAATTTTCTCTGCAATTGAGATCTCATATTTACACATTTCTAACATTTTTCCAATATTTTATTAATAACAAAGATTTTCATTCTCAAAATTTTTATCATTTTGCTTCAATCCTTGGAAACAAACTCAGACTTCACATGGTCACCTATTTATTGATGTTGGTTTCATGAGTATCAACTTCCTCTGAACCAAGCAAATAATTCTCCCCTTTGATGAACTTAACTTATTTATGACCCTCTAGTCTACAGTTGTAACAAAAAATAGCTCTTTTTCTTTGATGGTATTTAGATGTTAGCGTTCCTTTAATAACTTGTAGTGATTTACTTGAGAATGAGATTATGTTTGTGGTCTTTGGAATCCAGGATGATCTTCATTCCCTGTTTCATCTCTATTTTCCAAAATTGACACTTTTAGAGTTCAGCTTCCCACACACCAAAACTACACTCCTCTTTGTACACACATATGCCCATTGAAGCCACAACTATAACAATAGATTTCTACTATTTTTATTGTTTGTACAAAGGGCCTGAATCTTTGGTTTCTTGTTCCCTGTTTACAACAAATGGGATAGTTTAGTATACTGTTCCACTTATCATCAGGGTGTGGATAAGTTCCTGCTCTTGAGTGAACAATCTGAGATGGTTTCTTGCTTGGGTTCTTTGGGCCACACCTGGGAAAATATCCTGCAGACAAGCTTATATAGGATTTCATCCTGTTCAAACTGATTTACTATTATAAACAACTTATCTTTTTTTTCTTTTTGTAACCAAGACTAATTTGGTATGTTTTCAGCCCTTGTAGGTACACCATACCCTGGCACACTTTCTCTAGTCTAATTGCATCTGTTTCCCCAGCTTTTACTGCTTTTCTCTCCAACCATCTTTGTAGTTTCCTGTTTTCTTGAAATGTCTTTCCTCTATTTCTGGACTGGCATGCTGAATTAAATGCTCACATGCTTGTCAAGGTGTCCCACCAACTCCAAATTGGCTTCCTGATCTTTGCCAACACTCTTGCCAGGTGATTTCATGTGTTTCATTCTATATACTTTGCATGGTTCCAAACTCTAACCCTTTAAGGTTTCCTAATGTTTTACCTCTTTAAAAAAATAATGGTATCTGCCACTATTGTAAAGCTTCTATTAGGATAGGCTTTCAGGTATTTCTAAACCAAATATCCCATATTTCTTCCCTGGAAGAACATGATTCCTTTCCTGAGAAAAATCCCAATCTAGCTTTATAGTTCTATTATAACATGACACAGTATAATGGCAGAAAACTATAAAATCTATAACTGTTTCAAGTCTTTCAAATGACTATTTATTCCAAATTAATTCTTATAATTTATCATCAGATATTCTCTCATTTTTATCATTAATTTAATTCTGTGAAATATCCCCTCCTCCTCCTTGAGAGGTTATCAAACTCCAACCACTTTTTAAAACTCCTTAATAGAAAATTGATAAGGTTATATTTATCTTCTTCATACCTTTTGGTACTGCATGTTTCCCTATATTTTCAATAGCATTATATAAAATATCTCCAATATCTTTATTATTCCTTTAAAAAGCAGAAATAATCATAACATTTACTCAATCAAGACAAAAGCAGGAATAATCAAAATATCACAGTCCTCCCATAAGTCTAGGTCATAGTCTCCCACATTTACAAGGGTCTAGAAGAGAGGAAAATAATGAGGGAAAATGATATGTTTAAGGTAACTAATAACTCTCAATTGTCAGTCTTAATATTCTTTATCTCTTAGGAAGCCATCTACACCAAGCAAGAACTGATGGAAAAACTGCTTTTCTGCTATTTGCTTCCTTTTTCATCCTTAAGACTCTCTTGTGGGCCAAATCTATTTCTTTACTACTCTCAGGCCATTGAAGTAGTTTCAGGCTCTTTTTAGCACATGGCTACCCTTTGCAGGGTGTTGAAAAAGTGTTGCACTTTTTTAGCAAGATATATTAGCATGGCTCACAGGAAAGTAAATGTAAAACCTATCTCTCCCACTTCTCTCTTCTCTTAAACTATAAAGAGCAATAAAAGACATCACAGGCAGCATTGAGAGGATTTCCCTTTATCAGGTGCTAGGTGACAATAAAAGGAAATAAGTCCAAACAGATTTTTAAATAAAATATTCTGCTTTTCTCTAATCAGATTCTAGAAGCTACAATTCTCTCTTCTAATCAAACATCCTTAGGTTCAAAGACTACCTGTCAACTTTGCTCAGTTCCTATCAATTTTGGTATTGTCTTCTATAAGTTACTTCTACCTTCTGTGCCATCAGCCCCTGGACTTTTCTGACTTTTCATGTGATCATCTTTATCTCTTGATTATCCTCCTAGTCATCTGTTTTCTATGACTTCTAATGCCTGAAATCAAGGTCTCCTCATGTTTAGTGACTCATTTCTATCATGATGAAAAACTCAAAGGATACCCTTTTCCATAAGATCCTATAATCCTTATATAATCTTCTCATAGTCTCCAAAGTAATAAATTCTCAGTTATAAACTTGAAAACTTTGAAAGCAGACATAAAAAAATGGGATGATGGTCTTACACACATCTTTATCTCAATCAGTGCTCTGCTTTCACACAGGTCCTCTCTATTAGATGATCTAGGGGGGCAGCTAGGTGGCACATTGGATAGAGCATTGGCCCTGAAGTCAAGAGGACCTGAGTTCAAATCCAGCCTCAGACCAAAACACTTGACACTTACTAGCTGTGTAACCCTGAGCAAGTCACTTAATCCCAATTGCCTAAAAAAAAAAAAAAAAAGCCAAATAGATGATCTAAGCATTATCCTCTGCTTTCCACTTTCTCTCATGCTCCATATCCAATCTTTTGCAAAGTCCTGTTGATTCTACCTTTATGATATTTCTTGCATATGTTCTTTTCTCTTGTCTGACACTGCCGCCATCTTTATATAGGCCATTGTCAGTCACCTCATGCCTAACTATTGCAGTAGCCATCTGATTGGGTCTCTCTGCCTCAAGTACCTCCCCTCCTCAGTTCATTCTCCACTCATTTGTTAGATTGATCTAAAGCTTGACTGACCAGTGCCCCAAAACAAGTAAGTGGCTGAGACAGGATTTTAATTCAGGTATTACGAACTCCAACTCCAGCACTCTCTCTATCTTCTACATCAGTGGTGTCAAATTCAAATAGAAACCCAGTGTAAGTGGCCACATATTGATTTATGGAACTATATATTAACATTATCTATGTTCTTCTGTATTTTTATTTTGTTAAATATTTCCCACTTACATTTTAATCTGATCTAAGCCACAATGCAGTTGGCCAGCTACTAGCTAGACGCCTCTGGCCTATAGCTCACCAAACTTTGTCATACATAGTTTGCTTATAGGATTATACTTCTCCAACCCAGAAAATATTTGTGTGTTGGGTACAGTTTTACTCTGTTTCCCTTCTAGCTGAGTGAGAAAGTTTTATTGGGAGATATCATAATTAAGATAAAACAATGATCTCTTAATTAAGTACTCTCTGCACTTAGGGACTAAGCCTCAGTACTTCCAGTGAATTCCCCTCTAATCTCTGGTGTGGGAGTTTTGATAACCTTCTCAAGCTTCTTAAATAGCCAATCAGACTCACTATGATAGCACAAACCTGAATGGCCTTTCTTTTTCCTTTCTTACAGTTTCCACAGAGAACAAAAAGAGCATCTAATTTTTAAGAGAATCAATCCCTTGCCAGTGAGCCCCTTAATTGACTTTGCAACCTTATGGGGGAATAGCTGGATTTCTCCCTGGTGGTTTGAATTAATGGATGAAGTATAACTCCCCAAGAAACACTTTTGGAAAAAGATACTCATTTCCAGTTTGGTGAATATTGTAGCATGTGAAAAAGAAATGGAACATTTTTTAAAGCAGTAAAGATAGGTAATATTCCCTACAATTTTGAAAGTTGTGAGCATATAACCATAATCCCTGAGCTACAAACTAGAAAGTCTGCCTGAATGTTCGGTTAAGGATACCACCTATTTTTTGGGGGTGGGGGGGAGGAGGGGATTAGATAGCTAAAGCACATCCAGAATAGAATGACCAGAATGATAAAAGCACTTGAAACAATGAGGAAAGGTTGAAGGAATTTGGTATGCTTTGCCTGGAGAAGAGGAGCAAAAGGCCAGCAGGAATGATTGTTGTCTATAATTATTTGATGGACCACATTATAAAAGACAGACCAGACTTACTTTGGGTGTCTCCCAAAGGGAGAAGCAATAGATGAAAGTTATAGAATGACAGATTTTGACTCAACAAAATAAATTATTCTCTAACAATTAAAGCTATCTAAAAATTCAAACAACATTCTAGGTGAGGCAGGGATGTATTTGTCACAAGGCAGTGAGTTGGTTGACTATATGTCTGGAATGCTATTGAAAGAATATATGTTTTGGGTAAAGATTGGCTGCTATGGCAACTCTGAGATTCTATGTGTAAATTTTATTATTACAATCAAATATAACTTACAAAAAAAGTTAGTTTGATATGTTTGATGATGTACACAGTTGTTTTTGTGTTTTGTAATAATTAGCCAAAAATAGTAAGCAGTTCATATAAATATTATAGAGTACTACTTTGATAATAATAACAAATTACTGCCTCTCTTCTCAGTTTGTTAGTTTTGCAATGTTTGAAAATAAAATCTTGCTCATTTCCCTCACAATTTTTAACACTTAATAATCATAATATCATTTCATGTGCATATTGAATGCTCATATATGTTAAAAAGCAGAGAGGTTCTGCCACCTAAGATTCTAGAGGGCAGATGAGCAAGCTTACTATTCCCCTTCTGACAGACATGTGATAAACTCAAGATGCAAAATAAGATATACATTTTGAGACATGGCCAATGGAAGAATTTGTTTTGCTTGATTATGCATATTTATTACTAGGGTTGGGTTTTTTTTTTCTTTTTCAGTGGGGAGGGGGGAAGGTGTGAAGAAGAGAAAAATTTAAAAAAAGAAAAATTGTAAAAGGAAAAATATGAATAGTATGTCTTGTCTATAACTACCCCTGTTTTCATTGTCCTGGGTGCTGGAAGTTTTAGAGGAAACTTTGGATCAAAAAGCTTTAGGTGACCTACTCCTCAGTGACACAATGCTACAAGAGTAAAGTAGGCTCTGACTGAGAGGAGATATAAATAATGAGAGAGAGGACAGTAGATACTTAGCAACTTGAAGTCTTTGTACAGATGAATGAGATGGGAAGGGTAGGAGAAAGAGAAGTGGTGTGGAGGGGAGAATGGAAACCTCAGGAGAATGAGGCACTATAGTGAACATTCAAGGAGCCTCTCTTCTAGGATGCCTCACCAACCCCCACCTGAACTGGCAGGTTGGGTCCCCAGAGTGAGGCAATGACTATTCTTTAATTCTGGGGTAATTCTGAAGAGTTGAAGACTCTAGTGCTATAGCTCACTAGCCCCTATCCAATATTTTCTTCAATATCAATTAACTTGTCCATATGAATTAGCTTTTACAAATAAATATTTACCAAGAAAATGCATAGCAAGGAAAGAAGTACAAAAACATCCTCCCACCCCAAACTCCAGGTATAATCTTCCCTCTGCACACACTTGGTCCCTGGAGAGAGTAGGATCAAACTCAAAGCATAAAGATACTTAAACACACATGTAGGGAATACATGAAGTTGAAGGGTACTCCTTGGTCCTTAGGACCAGTGGACCAAGGGAGTAACTCATTCCCACAAAGTTAACTTCTGGTAGCATCCCCAGCTTATGGATGAGTTGCTCCCTTGATCATCTCAGCTGGCCAAGGTCAAGAAAGTTGCTAAGTTACTGTGCAGTCCCTGGGCTGGACTCCTCCTTAGACTGTTGCTATGGCTACTGGTGGACTCTGCTGTTCCCTTAAATTGCTAGTCTTCTGATAGCTCTTCTGTCTTTTTGAAGGTCACAAGGTTTTGACTTTAATAGTATTTTATTTTTTCCAATTACATGTAAAGAAAGTTTTCGACATTCACTTTTATAAGATTTTGAGTTCCAAACTTTTTTCTTCCTCCCTCCCTCCCCTCCCTCCACTGCAAGACAGCAAGTAATCTAATATAGATTATACATGTACAATTACATTAAACATATTTCCAAGGTCACAAGGTTTTGAAGCTCACCTGGGCGCTCTTACCTCAGGATCTTCATTTATCTAACATCAGGAAAGAATAAGCACAATAACAAAAATCACCAAGGTGCCATGCATTTATGGACATATGGTAGCCTGGTGAGGAAAGGGATCATCCTTTCTCAAAAGCTGCCAGGAAAGAGATGAAAAGATTGTCCACTTGTACCTTTTGTATGCAGACTGGCCACTAGGGGATAAATTCTTTTGATCACGACAATCGATCAAACAGGTACAAATACGAAATGGGCTTCAGTACGCTACAACTTCCTTCCATTCTAACAATAAATGCTAAAATGAGATAGTATCTGTAAAGGGCTTTTCCAATCTTAAAGTGTTATAAACATGTTAGCTATATTATTAGCATTAATTCACCTAGATGTTCACAGTAATTTGCGGATTGCCTTGTCCAAAGAATCTATAGGTGGTGTAGGGGATAGAGCACTGCTGATAATAGCAATATAGCTAGTATTTATATATCACTTTAAATTTAAGAAATACTTTACATATATAAGCTCATTTATCCTCACAACAACCCTGGGAGGTGCTATTAATATCCCCATTTTAATGATGAGGAAACTGGGGCAGGCAGAAATTAAATGATTTGTCCAGGGTCACCAAGTTAACAAAAGTCTGAGGCAGGATGTGAGCTCAGGTCTTCCTAATTTTAGGCTTCTATCTATTGTGCCATCTAGCTGCATATCATCTCCTTTCACTATATCTGTCATCACTATTCCAGAAAATCAGATCCTTTCCCTGATTTCCCTATTTCTATTCATAGCAACCATTCTTCCAATCACCCTGGCTATGGAATATTGGTGTACAGTCAGGGTTTGCCAGGTGAGCTCAAGTACACTTGAATGTCTCCAAATGATTTGTATTTTGAATCTTATTTTTAAACATATTTTAAGTAAAATTAGGTTTAGTAAAGTTTTAGTTTCTTTATCTTGTTTAATAAATAAAACATAATATCCTTTAGGAATAAATATTCAATAAGATGTTGGCCTTTTTAAAAAAAATAATAATATTCCCTGGGTGCCCACCCTAACAGAATGTGCTTCTGTTGCCTATGCTAGGTATCATCTTTGACTCCTCCCATTCCCTCAGCTTCCTCATTCAATTAATCACCAAATCTAAGTCTCAATTCCTTTCCTATGTCTCCTGCCTCTGTAGTCTCCTGCATCTGCATCTGCATCTTTTCCTCCCCAGTGTCACCATTCAAGTTCAGATCGTCATCATTGCTCTTTGGGACTACCACATTAGACTACTGTCTGGTCATTAGCCTGCAGTGTCTCTCTTCAATCCATTCCTCACATTGCCCTACCAATCTGGTTTCATTTGCTATCTAGATAGCATTTGTATCCTGGTGGAGATGAATACCTCTAGCAAAATTTGTTGTGCACTCTAAAAAACTGCCCTGAGAACATGTTACTGAATGTTAAGGAGGAGAACGGGAGATGGAGAAGCAAGAGTTATTTCCCTGAAGTCCTGTGCCCTAAATACTCGGGAAGTAGAGGGGGAAATAACAGCAAAGACAGTGACCCCAATATTTTTATCATCTTTGCCCTGGTATTCATTTGGAGAGGGAAGCACCGGTCACTCCCTTCATTATATGAAGTCAGGGCTCTTACCATGTTCAGAAGCGTTGGCTCTGGGTATTTCCTCTAAATGCAAAGAAGCCACCCAATAATGATTATGTAGGCTACTTCCTCAAGAAAGTCCTGGGGTCTCTCTTTTCATCCCAACAGAAAACCTGAAATGCACTTGGGTTGTGAAAGGACAGCTCAAGCCTCAGCTTCACCCCCATCCTTGATTAGTCTCAGCCACAGAAGAAGTGATGCCTCAAATCTTGCTGATCTTAAGACTCCTTTATTATTCATAGTAGCTGACTGATCTCACAGATAGGGTTAGGAAGGTCAGCACAACATTAATATGTTGAATTCAGAGATGCCATAGGCTGAAGATTGAACTTGTCACACCAGAGTGATTCTTGTTGAGGGGGATTGATTTGATATTAATATTAATTATGTTCCCCCACCTGCAATCTTCAAGTTTTCTCTCCCCCTACCATGAAAAATGCTTATGAAGAAGATAACTAGATGCTATTCTAACATATAAGCAGCAATTTGTGATTAAAACAGAAAAAAACCCATAAGTAACCACATTTCGGGTAAGGTTATAAAGAAAATATTTTGGAAGGACTCTATAGGGTTCTAAATGGGAAAGAAATAATTCCTAAATTCAAATCCCATCTTATAAAGAATATTCCAGAATTGGAAGGGACCTTGAAGTATCATGAGCCAGCATGGCATAATGGATAGCGTTCTGGCCTCAGAATCACGAAGACTACAGTTCAAATCTCACTTTACCTCCTTACTATCTGAGTGATCCAGGATAAGTAATGTAACCTCTTTGGACCTCAGTTACCTCATCAGTAAAACATGTGGGTTAGACTTCCTGATTTCTTAAGTCCTTGCTGGTTCTAAATAAGTTTTATGACCTTAGAACCTCAGAGTCAACTTATCTAACCCGAACTGAAGAATGCATCTTTTCTACAACATCTGTGAAATCCTTCCTCCCCCGATAACCTCCAGTGACAGTGAACTCACTGCCTTCTAAGGTAACTTATCTCTCCCCTTTCTAAATACTAGAAAGCTTTGTTTTATACTAAGCCAAAGTTTACCATCCTATACTTTCCTCCTGTTTCTATAACCTGGGACAAAACAGATCAAAACTAATAAGTTATTTTGGTGACAGCCCCCAAACAATGATCATTTCTCACCTAAATTTCCCCTTTATCATTATGTACACCCCCATTCCCTTCAGTGGAGATTCAGTTGGCTTGGAGTCTGGTCATCACCTTATTCATTGAATATTTGTTGTTGAGTCATTTCAGGAATGTCTAACTCTCTGTGACCCCATTTGGGGTTTTTTCTTGGCAAAGATCCTGGCATGGTTTGCCATTTCCTTCTCCAGCACATTTTACAAATGAGGAAACTGAGGCAAGCAGGGTTAAGTAACTTGCCCAGAGCCACACAGCTAGTAAGTGTCTGAATTCAGATTTGAACTCAGGTCCTCTTTATTCCAAGGCCAGTGCTCTCTCCACTGTGCCACCCTAGCTGCCCCTATTCACTGAATATACATTTTCCTAATCCTTTCGCCTTATGTTTCCTTAAAAAAAGTTACATGGTCTGAGATCCCAAGATAATGCCCATTTAAATTCTTGGTAATTAATGTTCACTGTTAGTCTATATAGTTATTTGAAATTAATTCAAATGTTGGGAGAAAAAAAGAGTAGACAAACATCAAAGAAAAGCCTGTATGTGCATACACTTTCCTTTTTAAGGGTTAAAATTACAAGGTTAATCTGCCTGAGGAATAACCAAAGGAAAATGAAAGTCACTTAAATAATCATTTATTTCACCTGTAAGAAAACAAAGAAGTGGTTTGATTAGTTGTTTTATATTCAGTTGACTGAATATTTTATCCAACAGACTAAATGACTGGTTATTTGGTATTAGGAAGAAATGGCCTGGGGGAACTTGAGAAAGCTTACTTCCATTGTTTAACATTTTTTAAAATGTTGACTAGTAGTCTAGTTTTTTCCCCCTTCCCTTTCTCCCATTGAGTAACTTGAGAGAATCCTTGGTGTACTCCCCTCTGCCCCCAGCAAGAGAGGCATACCTGAGGGCTGCAAGAAGCAAACCCTATTGTTATTAGGCAAATTTGGTAAAATAATTGGCAGAGAATGCTAATAGCCTTGAGTACAATCCTACCCAGTAGCTTTAGTGACCTAATCAGGAGCAGCTAGAATGGCTTGCCAGCTTCTGAAGTAGTGAAGTAGTAATGGAAGACTCTCCCCTCAATTGAATGTTGCAAGTGGAGGAAGAGGGGAAGGACATGAAGATTTGTAGTAACCATATTTTATCCTGGATTTTGGGACCGGATCTCCTCTGAAACTGGAGAACAAGAGAATCTGCTCTGGGGAAAGTCAACAAGTGGCCATACGTTCAAAAGAACAGTGATAAATCAGAATAGTATTGGTAAGAAGAAATTCTCACTTTGCTATTTTATCATTAGACATGTTTCTCCTTTCTAACAAAGACCTTGACTCTGGTGTCGATGACCTTTCCCAAATAACAAAATTTCTGACTGAACAGAGAAGATTTAGGGACCTTGAGTGGCCAAAACATAACTGTGGGGTGGCATAAGAGGGAGACACACACCTGGGACCCTCTTCCAAGAGTAAGAGAGAACTGTCTTTTTGACAAATTATGTATTACTACTGAAGAAGATAGAAAAAATATGGATTAGAAAAGTCAGGTATTTTCAGAACTGTTTAAATGTCAGGATACAAAGAATAGTTCTTAACGGTTGAATGACATTATGGCAGGAAGTGTATAGTGGAATACCTCTGAGATCTGTATTTGGCTCTGAGCTATTTAGTATTTTTATCAATGGCATGGATAAAGCCATAAATGACATGGTCATCAAGTTTTCTAATGATACAAAGCTGGAGAGATATCTTACACAGCAGATGACAGAGTCAAAATTGAAATAGATCTTGACAAGTTAAAACATTGGACTGAATATTGTACTGGCCGCGCCGACCTTCTACCAGCCGCGTGCCGTACCTTCTCCTATAAGGAGCAGGCTACCAGAGTCATACTCACTTCCGAGTCTTCGGTCCACAGCCAGATAAACACACAGAGACGAGCCATCGGGAGGCGCCAACACCAGAGCTTTATTCAGAGGCCATCACAGCAAGCCATCATAGCAAGCCCAAGCAGCAAGGCCAGAGCAACAGAACAGGAGCCAGGAGAGAGAGCGCGTGATCTGACCACGCTTGTTCCTAAATACCTACATAGCCCCTCCTCCCCAGCCCGCTTACTAGCCAATGATTGTAGGGTCAGATACCGGAAGGGGCTGTCTGAGTTTAGCACACCAAGGGGGAGGGAGTGACGTAGGAGGCTAGGACTGGATACAGGGAGGAGGCATCTGGGATTAGCACATAGACAGAGTACGTGACCTAGGAAGTCAGACTCAGATACTGGGAGGAGGGGTCTGGGGTCAGTGCTACACAAAGGGACCCAGGAAGTCAGGAAGGTCACAAGATGGAGGCATCTGGGGATGACGTAGCATATAGGGAGGGGACTAAGCAAAGGGAACTCAGTCCTCTGTCGTCCCACTCCCACGTGGCACCGCCCCTTGCCTCAGGAGCACAAGCTCCACTACTTCCTTGTACCCAGCTTATCTCACATAGCACTGCCCACTGCCTCAGGGCTTCTCCATACCCAGCCCATCCCAGTTCACCACGACTCTGCCTACCACAGCCCCTGCCTCAACTTCCAAAATACCCAGATCTTACCCTACTCTTGCCACAGCGCCCAACCTGGTAGCTGCCAACATCAGACAGTCGCTCACAGAATATAATGATGAAATTCAATACAGACAAATCTAAAGTGTTGCACTGGGGCACAGAAATCTACTTCATCAGTAAAATTTGGGTTGGACATGGAAAGATAGCTGTGTTTTAGGGAGAAAAAAGATCTGGGGGTTTTAGTGGACTGCAAACTCAATATGTACCAATGAGGTGTGACAGCCAAAAAAAGCTAATGCAACCTTGGGCTACATTAAGAGGTGATGTATAGCTTATGGGAATAGGGAGGTGATAGTCTCACTGTGCTTTGCCCTCATCAGACCTTATCTGGGATATTGTGTTCAGTTCTGGGTGGTGTGATTTAAAAAGGACATTTATAAGCTGGAATGTACCCAGAGGAGTACAATCAATATGGCAAAAGCCCTTGAGTCCATGTCAAATAAAGATTGGTCGAAGGAACTAGGAATGTTTATCCTGGAGAAGAGAAAACTTGTTTGGGGGTAGTGGGAGAAACACTACCACTGTTGTCAAGTGTTCAAAGAGCCATCATGCAAAAGAGGGACTAGATTTGTTCTTTTTGGCTCCACAGAACAGAACCATAAGCAATGGAATAGAAACTACAAAGAGGAAATTTAGGCTTGATGTTAAGAAAAATTTCCCACCGATTATAGCTGTCCCAAAATAGAATGGATTACCTAGAGGACTGACAATTTTCCTTTCCTTGGAGGTCTTTAAGCAGAGACTGGATGAGCACTTCTTGGGTATGGTGTAGGCAGGGTTTCTTTTATGTACCGATTGGACTTGATGGCCACAGAAGTCCCCTCTGACTCTCAAATTCTGTGATTCTGTGAAGGAACCACAAAGAAGAGCAATGGCCTGGTGACACTTTCTTGGAGTAACAGGGTATTCTAGAGGGAGCTAAATTTCTGAAGCCATTGACTTCACTATGCCGATTAGTGGCACAACTAATCACACAGCCATCAGGTGGCACTAGACAGACAGAATAAATCAGAGAGAGAAGCACCCAAACCCCATTACAGATAACTACAGCTTAAAATCAACCTTAATAATGGGGACTAAGTGACTAAGAATTTACATAGATATTTGGGTAAGATTGTTCACTGAAGAGTTTCAAAAATTTTTGTGTGATAGTTCTGTTTGTTTTCCTCACTCTTTCAACAAATCTTTCCTTTTTTCTTACAGGCCTGAGTGGGGAGCTAGTGTGCTAGTATGTACATCAGTTCATGACTTTCCCACAGATATTCTTGAGAAGAAAGATCTGGAAATACTTTCAGCTATTTATTACTTTACTGAGCCTCTGACCCCTATCCAGAAAATTTGTCATTACAGAGAGGGATGAGATTTGGTTACTGACTGGATAGGAGAGTGAGAGAAGAGTGGAGAACAACGCTAAATTTTTGAACAAAGGAGGGCTGTATATAATAGTTGAGCCACTGACTCAAATAAAGAAGTCAGAAGCAGGATTAAGTTCAGGGAGAAAACTAATTTGACTTGGAACAAGTTGAATTTGAGTGGTTAGTGGAACAACAAAAGGGAGATCCCCAGCAGAAAATTGAAAATGCAGGTCTGCAGATCAAGAGAGATGTCAGAGTGATGCAGTCTAGAGGTTAGGGGTCCTGACACCCCAAAATCATGATGCCTGGGTCTTGCCTGAAAGAATTCGACCCAAGCCTTCTTGCAGCCAAAAACAAAGTTTATTGAAGATTCGCCATATTAGCAAGACTCTTAAGGAGTCTGAGCATCTATGGGCTATTGGCTAGATTGTGAAAATCTGAGCATCTTAATGGAGACAAAATGGACCTTATATACAGAAAGACCATGGGAGAGTGGCCAAGTAGTCCTTGAGGTAATAGAATTCCCAAGGGTGGGAAATGGAGCCTAGGTGGGACCAAGGGTGGAAAATGGTCTGGGGCCATAGGGATGCAAGACAATGGAGGGGAGATTGGGTGTAGTCACAATGAAAGACCAGTTGATGGGACCATAGCCTCAGGGGAACACCAGAGATTTGGCCATGTGGAAAAGTACAGAGTCCATGAGGTAATAGAATTACCAAGGGTGGGGAATGGTCTGGGGCCAGAGTTTTTCCTTTCTGGGGCTCAGATTCCAACCCTATCAAGAGGGGCAGCTAGGTGGCACAGTGGATAGAGCACCAGGCCTGAAGTCAGGAGGTCCTGAGTTCAAATCAGGCCTCAGACCACACACTTGACACTTACTAGCTGTATGACCCTGGACAAGTCACTTAACCCAAATTGCCTAAAGAAAGAAAGAAAGAAAGAAAGAGATGTCACGGATGAAGCCAGAGATTTGGGGGACTTCAAAATATAGAGGACAGTGAACACCATGGGGCTGAATGAGATTGTCAGGGGAACATGTATAAAAATGAATGAGAAAGGCGCAAAGGACAGAGCCTTGGGGAAATATATTCTTTTAGAAAACTGAAGGAAGAAGAAAAAACACTAAAGAAGAGAGGGAAAAAGCAATTCCACCAACAAGCAGAGAGCCAAGAGAATGCCAAAAGAAGAGACTTGTAAAAGGGAGGGAGTTGCGCATGTTTTACATTGCAAAGAGGCCAAAGAAGATGAGGAATAAGAAAAGACCATTGGATCTGGCTATTCAAAAGCACTTGGCAACTTTTGAGAGATTGATTTCAGGACAATAATGAATTTCAAGGCCTAGACTTCAAGAGGTTAAGGACAAGAAGGGTGGTATGCAAGTGGAGGTAGTAAGTAGAAACTACTTCTTTAAGACGTTTGAAGTGTATATAATTTGTTGGGCTAAACAGCATTTTCTTTCATTTGTCTTAATCTTGTCTTCCTTGTTTCAGTATTTCTCAAGTCTTAGTATTCCAAGTTCATGTTCCTGTCTATTCCTTCTATTTTTTACAGATTTTCATTATTTCACCTCCTAACCTCATATTTCAAAGTGGAAAAATCTTTTTAATTTGCTCTCACATAGCTGTCCCCACCCCCATGCCTTTGATCATTTTAGCTTTCTTGAAATCTGTAGACACCTGATGATCATAGATTTATTATGGTTAGTTTCAAAGGGACAATCAATTTTAGAGGGGGAAAAATATCTGTTAAGTCCTTTCTTTCCCTGGAATTCCTTAGATAAACAGCAAAAGATGGCACTAGAGCTAAGACAAACAGCATCAGCAGAATCTATTCAAAGGTAAATGGTTTGAAGATCTGTCTTAGAACTTTTTATCATCTGGAAAGGCTACAAATGGGTAGTTCCTTTAGGAAGAATTTTCTCTTTTAGTTAGAAAAGCAAGACAAAAGGAACCTTCAGAGAAGAAAAAAATGGGCACATCTTTGCCCATAATCCTTAGATAAATGCACACAGAGGAATCTTTTGAAATGCAATTATGCAGAAGAATTAGCCTTAACTTAGAGGGAAATGCATGTTAAAGAGTAGGGGGGCTAGTAAAGTTAGTTTGGAGCAACATCAATTTATGGGGGAAGGTAGAGGAGGTGGAAACCCTCACATGATGAACACAAATGATTTTAGAGGTAGAAGGAGCCTTGAAGATCACTTAGTCTACTGGTTCTTAAAGGGTGTGACAAGGCCACTGGGGTGCCTTGAGTTTTGCTAAGTGTACCATGAAATTTTAGATGTTATGTTATAACAGATAAAAAGGAAATTTACAAATAATTTTAATATAAATCTTACTTACTGAGTATTTATAGAATGGTAAGTAAAACATTTTAAAAATAAGTGAAAGTTGCCTCTAACACATAGGCACCAACCTTAAAAACAAATCAGCCCTTTGACTCCCAAGGAATTCCACAAAAAACTGCTGCTCACATCAAAAGGAAATTGCTAATGCAGGAGTCTCCTAGACTTCAAGTGAGCCAACTTGAGCACTCAGTGTACCTAAACCCCTCATACCAGAGAAAACTGTGGTGTGAAAAGAAAAAAATGAAAACAAGTTTGAGAACCACAGATTTATTCCAACTTTTTCACTTTAAAAAAGAGAGGTCTAACCAGAGAAATTAAATAACATGCCCTGGTTTATGCAGGTAGCAAGCAAGAGTCAGCATTTGAACCTAGATCTTTTGACTACAAACTAATCCTCTACTACAGCCCCAACAGAATTAGTTAGAACACTTTAACTTTACTTACATGAACTGACGCAAAATGAAGTGAGCAGAACCAAGAGAACATTATACACAATAATAGCAGTACTGTACAATGATCAACTGTGATTGACTTAGCTCTTCTCAGCAATACAATGATCTAAGACAATTCTGAAGGACTTGTGATGAAAAATGCTATCTACCTCCAGAGAAAGAACTGATGTAGTCTGAATGAAAATTGAGGCATACTATTTTTCACTTTCTGTGTTTTTTTTTGCATTTTTTTCCTTTTGGGTCTGTGAACATGACTAATATGGTAATGTGTTTTGCATGATTGAACATGTATAAACTATATCAAATTGCTTACTGTCTCAGGAAGGGGGTAGATGAGGGAGGGAGAAAGAAAATTTGGAACTCAATTTTTTTAAATGGATGCTAAAATATTGTCTTTACATATAACTGGGAAAAATAAAATATTACTTAAAACACTTTTTTTTTTTTTTTGGCGGGGAGGCTGTCAGGGTTAAGCAACTTGCCCAGGTTCACATAGTTAATAAGTGTCTGAGGTCACAGTTGAACCCAGGTCCTCCTGACTCTAGGGCTGGTACTCTATCTACTGTGCCACCTAGCTGTCCTTAAAACATTTTAAATTTTACAAAGCACCTTCTTTACCACAACCTTTTCTGTTAGGTTGTTCAAGTATATCCCCATTTTAAAGCTGAGGAAACTGAGGCTCACAGAGGAGAAATGACTTACTTATCTCAGTCTACATAGCTAGTATGTGGCAGGGCAGATGCTTGATTCTAGGTCCTTTGATTTAAAAACCTATTGTCTCATTATTTAGGATAGGATGATAAATCTTTGAGCAATATTTGGACCACAGGAATTTAGAGAGTGCAGGGAATCAAGCAACCTTTTCATCTAACTCTCTGATTTTTACAGTGAACTCAGAGACTTCAAATAACATGTCCCTAAATAATACAAAATGAGAAGAAGAAATATTTACAAAGTATTTTGAATTTTCATAAAGTTCTAGTGTGGCTAGGACAGTGAGGTACCATAGTAGATGAATCACCAGACATGGAGTCAAGAAGACAAGAATTCAAATTTGGCCTCAAACTTCCTAGCTGTGTGACCCTGAACAAGTCATTTAACCTCTGTTTGCCTCACTTTCCTCATTTATAACATAGGGATAATAACAACACCTACCTCCCAGGATTGTCATGGGGATAAAATGAGATAATAATTGTAAGGCACTTTGCAAACCTTAATGGCCTATATAAATGCCATCTATTATTATTGTGCATTTTTTTCAACTTAATAACATGTTATAGCTATAATAGAAACCATTATAAGTGACACGTAAAATAAAGCATATTAAAGTTTAACACTGTACACTTGAACATTCTTAATTACAAATGTTAGAAAAAATAAAAATAGATACTGTAAATGAACAGGTGTTACCACCAGACCAAGTCCATATGAGTTGAGAAGAATGTTCATTATCTGACTACCAGAAAAACTACATGTTATTTCCATAAATGTATAATTCAAGTTCTTAAGGTTAAAACCTGTACAAGGACTTAATGAAGACCCTACATGCACTTCAGTGGAACAATTAACTCCTGAATTTGGTCACTTCCTCCAGTTGGGTAGATGGAAACTACCTATGCCTTCTTATTTGATAGAACTCTTGTCTATGTCTTCCCATAATTCTTCAGGAAGTTCTCCTCTCTTTTCTGAACACTTGTGCTTATCTATAGAGTAGGGATAATAATACTCTTGCTCTTCCAGGTCTATGTCTTTCCTCACATTATTTCTTGTGCCTGAAATGGTCTTCCTCCACATTTTCACTAGAATTATCATTTCATCTTTTACAACCCAACTCTAATGTCCCCTTTTTCAGCAAGCTTTCCACAATCATTTAAGTATTAGTACTTACCTTCCCCTTTGGGCCAAATATATAAGAAGTTCTAATGAACATACATTAAAATGTCTACTATATTTATCTGGCTTCCCTCTCAAGCTTCTCCACCCCTTGCTAGTCTGTAAGTTTCCAGGACTTCAGAGACCACATCTGAACCTTTTATCTTCTCTAGTTTCCCCAACATTGCACTCTCACAATAGGTGCATAATAAATGTTTATTGAGTGAATATAATTCTAGAATAGTCTGCTATGTTGGGAGGAAAGCAACTCCACATATAAAGTTAGAGGTGGAAAATTCTACAGATTTTTATTTTTAGATGTTCTACTTACGGGTAACTGAAAAAAAAATCTAGTAAACTCAACAAATAGGTGTGGTCCCTGCAAGACTGAAAAATCATCTGGCTTCTGTAGCATTTAACGAAGCCAAGTCAGTCAGTCAGTTCAGGATTGTCGAAACAAAATATTTTAACCACCTAAAGTATTTCTATTATAATGTTGCGACTGTGTTTGTATCTTTTTTTTTTCTCCACTAGATTGTAAGCTCCATGACCTCAGAGACTAAGCCTTAACTAAATGTGGCATCTTCCTCAGCATCTAAAACTGCCCAATGCATAGTATATAATAGGCTCTTATGTTTGTTGAGTAAGCAAATGAATAAACTGTATATGTTATTGACTTCCCTCCCCTGCTTAGGGATGCCTGAACTCCAAGAACAATTGAAAAAAATTGAGAAAATGAAGAACAGGAGAAAATAGACAGAAGTCATTCTTGAACAGCTCTGGATAACGCTTACAGTGTCAAATGTTACTGTCTTAGGGGAAAAGCGGTAACACTGTCATAGTAGAATTTACATCTCTTGATGTAGTACAGATTTTGTTGCAGAGTCCTCCATTTATGAATCACTTGCACATATAAATACATACAGAGATGAACATACACACACATATGGGAATATTTTCCACTTTCTTAATGTGAAGTAATGGTTGGGGAGCAGACCCTCATCTTCTCTGCTCTTCCTCCTGCCCTACATTTTACAGGACCGGCCCTAGATAATACCACTAAGTTCCTCCTAGAGCAGGGGTGGGGAACCTGTGGCCTTCTAGGTCCTTGGGTGCAGCCTTTTGACTGAGTCCAAATTTTACAGAAGGAATTCTTTTCTTAAGGGAATTTATTCTATGAAGTTTGGATTCAGTCAAAGGGCTACACTTGAGGACCTAAAGGGCCACATGTGGCCTTGAGGCCACAGGTTCCCCACCCCTGGCCCAGAGGAAGTCACAGAGCCTTGAGAGATGGCTGAGTACTAATAATCAGTGTTTTCTCAAGCTCCTAGATGCATAGAAAGCACTCAGGAAACACACCACCCAGGTAGCTGAGGAAAAAATGACCCAAGACTTCAAAGCTACAATGTCCCAACCTGATGTTGGTCATAGAAACTTGACTCCTAAGTGATCTCTTAGGAGTGCAGAGATGGATGGAAACTGGAAGCTTCGTTGTGTGATCCTAGGTTTGAGGTGTTACATAGCGGGGAGCCATGTTCCCTGTTCAGACAAGGAAACTCTGACGTAGTTCCCTCTTCAGTACTGAGATAGAATCTACCACAGGGAATACCTTAATCTAGCAAAAGGGGTTACCAATGTCCCTGATGGAAACTGTGGAGAACAAGAAGAGCTTCAGGTGGAGTGATTCCCAATGCTACCCACAGCAACAGAAGAAAGCTACAGAGGAAGTATGACCAAGGAACTGCAAGGTCTGAGAGACCTTCCTGGAAGCCTATCTTTTCCTCATTGTTTAGTTGTTTCAGTCATGTCTGACTCCTTGTGACCCCATTTGGGATGATCTTGGCAGAGATACTAGAGTGGTTTGCCATTTCCTTCTCCAGCTCATTTTACAGATGAGGAAACTGAGGCAAACAACATTAAGTGGCTTGTCCAGGGTCACATAGTTAGAGTGCATCTGAGGCCATATTTGAACTCAGGACTTCCTGACTCCAGGCTTGGTTCTCTATCAGCTATACCACCTAGCTTCCAAGGAAGCCCATCTAGTTCATGACTGTAAGTGACTAAGACCATACAAGTCTCTAGGGAATGTTTGCTTGTTAACATATGTGATTTTCAATGAACTCTGTTATGGATTCCATTGGTTTCTTTTTTGAGTTTTATGAACAATGTGCTTGCAAGGGGAACTGGTCATAACACTTTGGGTTGTATCATACAATAAGTTAACAGATTCTCTAGGTGAGGGCAAGAGCCAGACATGACAGAAATACCCTCAAATGTCCCTGGGCCCTTCCCATCATGTCAACTTCTGACACAAACAAACCTTACATATTCAAGTGACTGTTGACTCCAATGCTTTCTTCCTTCCAACTTTGCTGCTGACAAACCTTGAGGCTTTTCATGAACATCTCTGCACTTATAAATGGAGAAGAGGAAGAAGCTGTGAATAGAAGTGGTAGGTTGGGGTCCTTGGTCCAATAAGCTGGTCAAACTATTCCATGTGGCCTTTAGCCAAAATTGTTTGTAAGGACATGAGGCACTTGGGGAAGTGATGAGAGAAATAGTAGAAGGTAAGAGAGGAATGCAGAAAGGGAAGTGGGAGAACACTAAAGACAAACTTTGACCATTTGCACAATTTTGGCAAGGGATCTTCTGGGAAGAGTCCTGGAGGAGGAGACACTGGATCTAGTCTTAGCTCTTTCACTAACTATCTTTATAACCTTGGACAAGTCATTTTAACCTAGGGCCCTCAATTTTTCCATGTCTAAAATGGAGTTTGGTTTGATCTTTTGCAAGGTCCCTTCCAGTTTAATACTATATAATTCTGTGATTCTACCTCTTCGTCTTTTTCCTTTGTCTTACAGCTCAGGATTCAGGAACACATTTTTATTTCTGTAGTTCAGCTATATCATGGGTTTAGATAGGCTTTTATGGGCTGACCTAAAAACCTCAGTCACCATTTTCTAATATTCTTTTTACTGACATTTGCACTACAGGTTCCAACAAACTTATAGACTGTTGCAACCTAAGGAGTATCTGTAATCTAAGCTAGGAAACACCACCTCACATGCCCCATCCTTCACCCCCCAAAATAAAGTGGACAAGCATGATATCATTACTCTGATCCATAAGAGAAACACCAACAAACACTTTAAAATGAGCAGAGTTAATTTCTCAAATTTCAACTTAAATAAGTAAGCAGACAAATTAAGGCATGCAAAGCTAATTTGATGAAAGATTTTAGTTTCTAATTTGAAAAAAAGAGAGATTCCTAATGCTAGATCTGACTTATGAAATGAGAAGCTGATCCTCCCAATGGAGGGGAAAGGTCCCTCGAAGAGACTGATTCATCTTAGACGTGAGCACCTGGATGTAAAATTGGTAACAAAGAGGATGCTTTAATTTCCTCCATGATAGGGTTATCTTCATGGATGAGGGCATCCAGAGCCAGGAGGGAATCTATCTAACAATGAAGAGAATATCTTCAGAAACAAGTTGGATTAAATCAGGCTGGATAACTGTGTAGATGAGTATAAATGTAGTATAAATGAACAGCGTCATTGTTTAGGAGCAAGATTAGAAAGGCTAAAATAAGAAGGATATGTAACAAGTAAGCAACATAAAAGAGAAACCCTTGAATTCATTTTCTCCAATTCTTTTTCAAAATAGGAATGACCAAAGGAGATGTTACTGTCTAGAGTCATGGAAGGAAATTTAATAATACAGGATTTGAAAAATCTATATATTTAGCTCTTCTCTGAGCTAATATCTCACACCTATCCCTGCACATCCCACTGGTACCTCAAACTCAATATGCCCTAAAGTGAATTGATCTTCACCCTTACACCTGGACCTCCACCTAGCTTTCTTGTTTCTGTTTATGGCATCACTATTCTCACAATTGCTGAGCCATACACATAACCTCAAAGTTGTATCTGATTTTCCATTCTCCTATCTTCAATATGAGGGTTTTGTGTTATCCTAAACAAAGTAAAAACAAACAAATGAACATGAACCTGACCACTTTAACATCAATTACTTCCTGAACTGTTTGCCCTTTTTTCCCCCTCTCTCTACCTGCCATATGAGGAGCAATAGTATCATATCACATTAGACCTCTCCACCAAAGGTGGTCACTATACACTTAGCAATTCAATCCAACAAGCATTTATCAAACACCTACTGTTTGTAAGGCATTGTGCTAGGTACTGTAAATACTAAGACAAGCTAAAAATGGCCCCTGTCCTCAAAGAATATATGTATTAGTTCCAATCTCTTGGCAGAGAAACATTCTCCATTTCATTACTAAACTCTGAGCACACCTCCCTGAAGCCCCAGAGTACATCAGAATTTTGCAGAGCATGCCTTTCTCTGAAGCCCCAAATTATCTCTACTGAAAAGATATGTATGGCAAAGGACTTCCTTTTCCCCACGCCATTCAACTTGTTACCCTTTCAATATCATATGTCAGCCCAGTTACTAGTCAGATAGTGTAGGCTCCTTAGCTGTAACTTGCTGCCATTTTTGAATGTTAGCTTTCCCCATACTCAGTGACAGAGCTGTTATCTTTATGCATAGTAGCCTGTAGACAGGTTCTCTCTACATGGACAATATGGGGTGAGTGTACCTATCTCCTAACCCTACAGAGTTTCACTTCATGAGTGATCTCTATCTTTTTGGGTAGAGTAATAAGGGATATTGCCTCCTGATTCAGGTGATGTCCCCTGCCCAGGGAGAAGGATGTATATTGAATCAGTGCTGGCAGCTTTCTACATTCTCTGTTAAGCACACCTAAACTCAATTTCTACTTCATCCAGATCTTGCCCTAGGTTGTCTCCATCTGGAACCAACTAGTGTGTGGGACATTGATATGCTCAAATTCCTCTACTCTTCCATTCTCCTATATTTTTGTTCATCAGGAAGTTTGAACAGTTCCAAGGCTGAAACAAAAACAAAAACAGAACCATTGTGATGCATTTTCACTGTAGGATCCCAACCATGCTCTAGCACGATTTCTTCCTGAGGAAAAAGATTTGGTGAAGATCAATGGCTTCAGAAACAGAGGGGATATTGTTACTGATATACACTAGAGAGATATATACATCTCAGGAGAAAGAAGAAATAGATGGAGAGCTTGGGAATCAGATCATATACCTGACATAGAAACTCAATGGAGTAGTTATGAGGGAATCTAATTATAAATATCTTCTGCAGCTCTCTTTCTGCCCAATGTTGTTTAGTCATGTCCAACTCTTCATGACCCTATTTTGGGGTTTTCTTGACAAAGGTACTGGAGTGGTTTGCCATTTCTTTTTCCATCTCATTTTACAGATTAGGAAACTGAGGCAAACAGGGTGACTTGCCCAGGCTCACACAGATAGTGAGTGTCTAAGGCCGGATTCAAACTCCTGAAGATGAGTCTTTCTGATGAGTCTTTCTGAGCCTAGTGCTTTATCCACTGCACCACTTAGCTGCCCAAAGCATAATAACTAATAATTTCTTGACTCATCTTAATGATAATTTCATCCTCAAAAAGTGGAAAAATCAACACGGAAAAATTCCATTCTAGATCTGATTCTCATTAATTGTTGAGGTAGACATGATAAGAACCTAGTGGAAAAATGACCACTCCTTCCTAGAACTTATGATAGACGAAAGTCAGGTATTGTCTAACATACACCTTAAACTTGGGGAGGATAGATTTCAAAGGGTTCAGGGATAGGGTAGGTTGGATTTTTGACCTATGATTCTACAAGGTAAATTCAACCAGGTATAATGGGAAACTTTCAAGAATAAATTTCTAAAGATATCAACAACAATTCCAATGAAGAATTGTCTAACAACACTAATGCAGATGTCAGCTACTAAGATTTTTTAAAGACGTATACTGAAGATGGAAAAAAGGGCACATGATCAAGAATGAATGCAAAAGAATGGCATGATCTTGTAAGAATAATGTCAGTACATCTGTAGTTCAGAATGAAGTAAGGTTGTTAAAGAAATCTAAGAACTACAAAAAAAAGCATTTTGGATTTTTTTAAAAGATAAATTTAACAAAAAATAAGTTTAAAAAAAAGAAAAAAAGATTACTGCTTTCAATGAATGGGATTATGAAAAAAATAAGAATGGAAGAAAGTCAGGAATGTTCATCTTTTTTTTTGTTGGTTTCTTTTTTCTTTACACTGAAAAGAATGAAACAAAAATGACTAGTAAGTAGGTGATACTCCAAGTCAAAGAAGAAAAATTATCAAGATAGTACCTACTTGCTCTCAGTGAGTTCAAGTCAACCATGATCACATGAATTATGTCCTTGGGTACTGAAAAACTTGGAGGATGTGATTGTACTCACAGTGACCTTTGAATAATTGTTAGTGTGTGTAGGAGGGAGGTCACTAAAGTACCAGAGGAATTTTAAAAAAAAAGTCAAATTTCCCATTTAAAAAAATGATGAGAATAGAGTTTGCAAACTACACGCCTTTGAGCTTAACTTCCATTCCTGAAAGGGTGGGGGTGGGGGGTGGTAGATTAGAATATAATAATAAAGGCATGGTTACTGAAAATTGTGATTACAAAGAGCCAGCGGGTTTTATCAAAAACAGTTCTGTGTGCTAGGTAATTGTGACTTCGGAGACTCTCTCTCTGTTTCTTTCTATAAAAGATCAAATTATTTAGCCAATTCAAGAGATGAAAAAAATCGATAAAGTGAAAAGATTGGCTTGAATTTTTAAACTGATTTTTAAAAAATTCCATTGTTGTTTTGCTGTCATTTAGACATAGGGCATAGATGTTAATAAAGATTTTTATTTGAGAAATAGAAAATAGCTATTTATGCCTGAATTTTAGAGATGTAGAATGCTGAAGAAGGAAGAAGCTTTAATGGGGATATAGAAAACCATTTGCTTTTTGGGCTTCCTCAACCCAGTATGCCCTGTCACATGCGCAAAGCATTAGTAGAACATGTCATAGTGGCAAGCACTTATTATTCAGGGTATGGAACACTTGCCAAATTGCTTTAAACTAAATACATCTCAGTGGTGTCTTTAACCACACTTGATGGGAACATGTAACTGAACCTGTAAATAACAGCATTCAGAAGCAGGGGTTGGAATTACATCCCTCTAGACAGTCATTTTGTAACTGAGAGAATAGAACCCACTTGCTGTAATGCTATGCATTAAACAGCACTTATGCTGCTAAAACCAGAATCAGAATTGCACATAAACATTGCTGCCATGATCTCAGTGGGACTCTGGAGTCCAAGGAGAACTTACAGAGCTGGCCAAACAGGGGAAAAAGGTCATTCCATGTAGTACAATGATATCTCATACATGGCACACCAAGAATCACTTGCATGGAATCATTCACTGGAAATCCACACTTAACTCACCCACAGACTCCTCGAATGAAAAACAAAAACAAAAACAACCCTCCCGGAGCCAAAATAAAGCTGGATCTGTATCACTTAGAGATAATGTGCCTTGCCAAAGAAAGAAATTGTGCTGAATAGAATTCAGATTAACCAAAAATCCATAACCATCTGAATTAGACAGAGATTGTAGTACAGGGTGAGTTCTAAGCTCTCACCAAATGTGAATTGTTTCATACTTCAAGAACTTGATGTGGTGAAAAGAACCCTGAACTTTAGAGTCACAAGACCTGAGTCTGAGTCTTGGTTGTCCCATTGACTCTCTGTGTGAGGCTGAGCAGAGCAGTTCACTTGTCTGAGACCTCGTTGAGAAAAAGATGGATGACATGATCTCTCAGGGTTTTTACAGTATTAATATTCTGTGGGGACTTGTATTCAAAACTAAGGAGATTATATTGGTTTTGGAAGGACAATCACCAGTTCATAGCCACCGTAAACAAGAGGGTCCAATAAATATAGAAGCCCATAAACTTACTTGTTTTGTGGCTCTTCTGGCCAGCATGTCTAACAGCACTCTAGCACTGGGACGGCACATTCTCTCTAAATCTTCATTCATTTAGGCTCCAATGGGGATGAAATGATTCTACTAGAAAGGTCCTCATGTGAGATCTTGGGTGTAGTCTACTTCTCCATGAATTGAGCCACTTGGCATGAGGATTTTTTAGTTGTCGTCATATCTGCTTGCTTCCAGAAAACTCCAAAAACCTTTCTAATTTTGTTTCTCATCTGCTATCAACTGGGAAATCAGGTATTAGAAACTTTTAAAGCATTGTATGTTAAATAATTCTCACTAAGTATATAGGAGAAAGGACCTAAGCAGTAATGTACACAAACTTAAGCACTTTACTGCCAGGTTGTTATTGTTGTTTGAAACATGTCTCATACTTGGAGGCCTTTTTTTATTTACGTCCAGTTGGGGGTTAGCTTGAGGCTTTCAGAAGACTGACCACCAAGATAAATAGATTATTGCTGATCTTTTTGATCATCCTTGGTAAGAGAGAAAGACTGTAGTAATTATTTCCCTACTTTATATAAGGGGAAACTGAGGCATCATGAAAGTTTGTGTCAAAAGTTAAGGGAAATAAATATTGGTTCTTAAATCCAATCTACCATCACCCAAGTCCTGAGAATTTTTTTGAAGCGCATCTCTGCTTCATTGTACTTTTTATGCTGGTGCCCATTCCTCCTACTGATTCTACACATATTTGTGCAACAGTATGCCTCTAGATGGGGAGATGGGGGTATAGCACCTTTTGTTACTATTGTTGTTTTTGCCACTCATTTCAGTAAATAGCTTTGTTTTGAGCTAATTTTGTCAACCAATCTACCATTACAAGTGAATGCATTGCTATTGAGTTCACGAGCTATGATTTTAGAATTGTAGACCCAGAGACTCTTGTGTTGATCATTTCCTAAATGACCCAACCTGTGAGTATAAGTTTTTTTGGGGGGGGTACAGCCCCAAGGGGGCACTACATCTATATTATCTCATTTGATTTTTTAATTAATTTATTTTGAATTATCAACAATCACTTCCATAAGCTTTTGAATTTTAAATTTTTCTCCCCCTCCCTCCCTACCTCCCTCTCTTAGATGGAATGCAATCTGATACAGGCTATACACATATATTCCTATTAAACATATTTTCACATCAGTGATGTTATAAGTAAGAATTAGAACCAGTAGGAGGAATCACCAAAAAGAGGAAACAAAACACAACAGAAGAAAAAAAAATAGCAAATAGTATGCTTCGATCTGCATTCAAACTCCATAGTTCTTTCTTCTCTGTGGATAGTATTTTCCATCATGAGGTCTTTGGAGATGTCTTAGATCCTTGTATTGCTGTATCTCATTTGATTTTGACATCTCCACCCTGCCACATCCCTACACCACTGAGCCTCCTCTCCAAGTACTCTTGACTCCTTACCTCTGTGAAACTCCACCTGAATTTGCCCCAGGCACACCTCCAGGGTCTTAGTTCTCTCTACTGGCGAAGAATGACAATAAATTAATTATCATTCTTTGGGTCCAGTTGAGAAAACCAGTTCTAAATCCACATGTTGTTCCATTATCCAGTCCAAGTTACCCTATCTTGTCCACAAGGATATTGATAGAGATTTTGTCAAATGTCTTGCTGAAATTCAGATTTACTGTGGCCATAACATTCTCTTAATTAATCTCATCAATCAATCAACATGCATTGATTAAGCACCAACTATGTGCCACATACTATGCTAGGAACTAGTGATCCAGATACAAAAAAAGATAAAAAAAAATTCTTACTCTCAAGGATTTTGTCTTCTATTGGTGGAAACAACACCTACATATACATGTGTATACATTAAAATAACACAAAATAAATGCAAGAAGCAGCCAGGTGGTACAGTGGTTGGAGTACCAGGCCTGGAGTCGGAAATCCTGAATTCAAATTTGGCCTTTGACACTTAGGAGCTGTGTGACCTTGCATAAGTCACTTAACCCTGCTAGCCTCAGTTTCCTCATCTGTAAAATGAGCTGGAAAAGGAAATGGCAAACCACTCTAATATCTCTGCCAAGATTGCCCCAAATGGGGTCATTAAGAATCAGACACAACTGAAATGACTAAACAACAACAAACGTAAGGTAGTTAAATATAGGGGACATGAGTAACTTAGGGGATCAAAAAAAAGCTTGGTTACATGACATAAGGAATTTAGAGGCTCAACAAAGTCTTGAGCAGAAGGTTGTGCTTGAGTTACATTTTTAAGAAAGGAAGGGAATTAATTCTAGGAGGATATTTTCTCCAGCGTTAAACACTACATAAAATTGGAACTTAAAAATGTTTATTGAATTGGTCAGAAAAGAGTTACATCCCCTGATACATATAGACAGGAGCTGCTACACAAATTTGCAAGGTGGGGGGTTGAAGCTGAGTGCTCTAATCAACAAGGGAGTGAAACAAAGCTGAACCCATAGCAAGATGTCAAGGGTCAAGACCAGGGAGTCAGCTCTTGAACAGCAACCAAACAGAGTGAAGGTGTAGACCAAAACCTTTACAAGAAAGATGAAACACATTCAGGAGGCCACACAAGGAGGAAATATTGAGACAAACTGAGAGGTCAGGAGGCTGGTGAATAGCAATCAATCCAAGAGCAAAGGTTTTACTGAATGACAGTTGTGCTGAGCTCACTCTCTGATGCAGAATGATCTTTTGTAGAAGATCTGCATGTGGCAGCCCCAGGCTGCTCTTTCTTAAAGGGGAAATTCTGTCAACCAGCAGGTCAACCAGCAGGACCAGAGCAGACCACTTAGAAAGAAGTAGGAGGAAGGATTCTTCTTGTGGTAGTGACTGTCAGCTATTCTCTGTCATCTCTTTTCTTTTCTTAAATGTTTGTCATATCCAATTGACTGCCAAGTTGGAAGTGGAAGTGGTCAATGCTGAAGAACTCTTAGCCCAGACTCCTACTTTGTAATGTGGTAAAGGAGCTAGGAATATCATTTTTAACAAGTCTTTTCATTCTTGTTCCTTGCTCTCTACACACATCTTTGATTATGTACCTGGGCATTTTATTTACAAGATTGGAATTGGAGGCAAAGAAATAACACCTGTGTCTGGGGATGTCATGAGGCAATACAGAAAGTTTGTCTTTGGTAACTGCCCACCTCTTCCCTTAGCACTCTTCTTCTCATCTTGAAGCTCCTGTTATTTACCAGGCACTCAGCCTGTGTTCTATCCCTGCCTGGTTCTCAGCCAGTTGACCACGGAACTGAAGCAAGGTGTTAGCCGATAAAGGCTTAAGGCATTATCCCTCTTATATATATTTGCATTTGAATAGGGGGCTACTAAAGACAGGAAAAGCCTTAAAACCCAAAGGATTGACTTTCTAATGGTGAAATTTTCAGCATTGTGATAAAAGATGACAGAGATTTGGGGGAAGGAAGACCTGAGGGGGCATCCTAGCTTCCCTGAATCACACCTCACCTACTAAGACTACTTATTAAACTTTCCCAGATTGGATCAGGATCTAATTGCAGGCACAATACTCGGCAGAAGTAGGCACTTAATGTTTATTGACTGACTAATTGCAATCAGAAGTAAAAAGTATTTTCTTGGGCTTCTCTTGAGACTCAAAAACAGAACCACTGGCCCACGAGGGAATTTGATAGAATCAACAGAATTCCTGAAATTTCTAAGGGAATATGCTGCGCAGGCAGTTGGCCGGAGGCTAATTGATCATTTTGACTTGTCTGTCAATCTATCACATTTATAGATCAGGGTAGAGTCTGCTGTATTAAAAGGGTCTTCAATCTCTCTAAGTGGAGAGAGATGACAGCCAAGGGCAAAAGTGGTTTAGATTTTTTTTTTTGTAACACACTATGGAAAAGAATGGTGGAAGATTATGCATAACAGTGCCTCTTTTCTGCACCAGACCTGCAGTTTCATCCTATAGGGGATTGAAGAAACCTCCTTTTACCAAGGCCAATAAGCACCTATTTTGCAATTTAGAGTCTTAAAGAATTGCCTTGAGCGCTGAGAGGTAGAGAGCCTAGATCAGAGTCACACGGGTGGTATATGTCAGAAGTAGGATTCCTCCAGCTCTTCCTGTCTCCAAGGTCTGACGTCTATCCACTAGGCTCCCTATTCACCACATTGTGCTGCCTCTCACTGAAAGGCAGTGGAGGTGAAAAAAGTCTGCAGAAAGCTTGGCATAAGACCCAACTAAGACACATCATCCCAAAAACATTCCTAGATGAAACTGGCAGGAGTACAAGGCATAGACAAAAAACTGAATGAATTTGTCAGCATTTCTCTAATGATCTAGCAGTGACAGTGAATTCAACTCATTTGGACTCAAAAACCTCAGTCCCTGAGGAGCTAAATGAGGAAGTAGTGATGGCTCTTAGGAAAATGAAGTTGAGAATTGCTGATGGATTAGACCAAGCCCACATGGAGGAAACACATGCTGGAGGTGACATAGTCTCTTGAGTACCAAAGAGTCATTTCATAAAGTATCCCAGGGAGGAGGAGATACCAAAAGAATAGAAAATTATTACAAACATTATTCGCACACATACAAGATTGCAAGGACTCAATAACTACTAACTTGTGTTTCTGCATTCTCATTTCTATAAAACCTTCATAAAATGATTTGTACATATCTCAAGGCTATCCTTGATGAAAATATAAGAAGGGACCAGGCAGACTTTTATAAAAAATTTTCAGAGCAGACCACATCTTTACAAACAATCGACTAAAAGGTTCTTTAAATACAAGATCCTATGGTGTTTGTTCTTTGTTGATTGCAAAACATCTTTTTGATTCAGCAGAGCAAAGCGAAGCCTTAAAGGTTGTCTTTCAGCAAGAAGTCTCACATTCATTTGTGATGATTATTTAACATTCTCAAAAGAGAGAACCACAGTAGTAGTTCTTTTTAACCACCCTCTATTTACCAATATCAAGCTGGTGCAAAAGCAGGGCATTGTGTGTTTAACAAAAGGTGCTTATCTTTGTTAGAATGTCCAGTGCACAAGGTCCAAAAGACAGAAGGAAGGAAAGAGGGGGAAAAAAGTAATTTTAAGTATCTACTATGTGCCAGGCACTGCACTAAGCACTTTATAAATTTTAATAACAACTACTGTTCGAGGTTGTTGTAAGGATCAAATGAGATAATATTTGTAGAGCCTGGCACATTGTAGGTTTTGTATAAATACTAGCTATTTATTGTTACTCACAACAACCCTGCAAAGCAGTTGCTATTATTATCTCATCTCCATTTTACATTTGAGGGAATTGAGGGAGACAGAGGTTAAGTGACTTGCCTAGGGTCACACAGCTAGGAAGTGTTTGAGGATGGATTTGAATTCAGATCTTCGTGACTCTAGGTCAGCACTCCATCCACTGAACTACCTCTAAATGAAATTTATCTAAATTTAGCTACCTCTAAATGAAAGAGGAACCCCTAATAGATGGTGAAGTCCTCAAGATGTTTTTGTTTAGCAATGCTATTCTCCTGCTTGCATCAAGGCCCAGTACATTACAGGGTCTCCTCAATGAGATATATGATTATTCCAAAGAAAACTACTACTGTCCAGGCTATGACACACAATCGTATGGGAGGTCCATTGCCTCATGAAGAGTCGGACATCACTGCAAAATGACTCAACGACAACAATCATTGCCTCAACACATCAATACATATGCCTGGAATAGATACAATTTGGCAATTTTCTGGGCATAGTTCCAAGTCACTTTCCAGAATGACCAAACCAATTTCCTACTCCACCAACAATGTATTAGTATACCTCTTTTCTCACAGCCCCTCTGGCATTTGTCATTTTCCTCTTTTTTCTCTTTAAAAGTCAGATAAATGGGAAGAAGAACCTCAAAGTTGCTTTAACTTTCATTATCTAATTATTAGTGATTTGGAACATTTTTCATATTATTATTGATAGCTTGAATTTATCTTTTTGAAAATTGTGTGTTCATATCTTTTTACTATTTATTTATTTAGAAATGGCTCTTAACCTTTTAAATGTAAACCATATCTGGGAGTTATCCAAAAAAATGTCCATAATGGGTTTTATATAAGGTATATGCAGTTGACTTTGTAAGTCCAAACTAACTCTGAAGACTATCAAAGGGTCTTTGCAAATAAAAGGATCCTCATTTTATCAGATACCCTAATTTGATAACTATATTAAGATTGGATTGATGACTATTAAATCAAAAGATTGATCTCATAGGATTTAATACTGGAAAGGAGCTTCGGGATCATCTAGTCCAACCCTTCATTTACCAGATGAGGAAACTGAGGCTCAGGGAGGCAACATAACTTGATCAAGATAATACAGCTAATAAATGCTGAAAGCCAGAATCTGACCCCAGATTTCAGCTAAAAGAGATATTAGAGATAATCTAGTCCAGCCCTCTTGTTTATCATATGAAGAAATGATGGTGTACAGAAAAAGAAAAATTATGTGCCAAAGGTTTCCATACAGCCCTTCACTTTTTCCTTTGTGTTACTTACCCAGTTATTTAAGTATGATGGTCATTATTCTCATGACATGGGAACCTATTGTCAGTGGCAACATACCAGTTCTAGGGTCAGGGCCATCACCAGTCATCCTGACCTATGTCTTGCCTGGACTCCAAAGACTCCGGAGGAGAGAGTAAGGCTGGTGACTTTGCACAGCTCTGCCTCACTTAAATCCAAATCACTTGCAAGTCAAGACATCACCCTCCTGATGTCATTGGTACTCTTCAAGAACAAAGTATGAACAACTACAACACCAGTTATAGAAAAACTCTTGATTAGAAACCAATTATTTTCCAAATGACAGCTTCTTGATTAAATGAAATGATTTCCTCCCACCAGTAATCTCCTAGTCCCTTCCCAAAATAGGAGTTCCTTCATTGCCTAAAAACTGACTCAAATTCTCCCACCTATGATTATTTGATGTTGAAAGCTGCCATCTGTGGTGTTAGTCACTGAAGTTACACAAGGAATTAGTGATCCATTTGCTAGTATCTCTGTGGGCTACTTTCTCTCATGTCAAAGGTAGAAATGAATGTTGAAGCTAAAAGAGACTAAATTTGAATGTTTACATTGCAGGCTTAACTAAATATAATTTACAATTAGCCTAAACTCATCTTTTTTTTAACTTCATTAGAAGTAAAAAAAAATAAAATAAAATATTAGAGCTAGAAAGCATTGAGAAATCATTCAGCCAACCTCCAAGTTGTTATAAACCACATTTCAAAAGGGTCAAGAAAGCCCTTCTTTCTCTCTTGCTTGATTAGGAAGCTTACAGATGTCCAAAAGACAATGGAAAGATTCATATTAAGTCTAAATATACTGTAGTGTATTACCAGCAGTGACAGATACATTAAGCACTCAAGATATTTTCACTAAATATTTGTTGAATGAAGACAGAAAGATTAGAAAATTGGTATTTTTCCTTTTAATTCCACTTTCATGTATCTAATTTCTTCTTTAGATAGTTTCCATATGAACCATTTTGACACAAATTTCTGGCCTTTTTTGTTCCTTGTAGCTAGAGCTGAACAATGTTCATTACAACCTGGACAACCTTGTGGCCTAGGGAAAAAAAAAAACACACACGGAAGTGAAAAGTTGAAAGTTCAGGAATCCAGAAATAATGGTCCTATAGAGTAGGCATTCAGATTATCCTCTTTGCCTTGGAGAAATAAGGATGGGAGGTGGTTGAGGTATGGCCCTGAGAATTTTATCAAGGTCAATGCCAAAAGTATTATATTCTCCACTTTGATTGATCACTGGCTATGCTGGTACCAACTCCTTTTCCAGTCCTATAAGGAATCTCCCCTGAACTGGCTGCACGCCAACCTTCTGCCGGCCGCACGCCGGTACCCTCTCCTCCTATAAGGAGCACACTACCAGAGTTATACTCACTTCCGAGTCTTCGGTCCACAGCCGGATAAACACACAGAGACGAGCCATCGGGAGGCACCAACACCAGAGCTTTATTCAGAGGCCATCACGGCAAGCCATCATAGCAAGCCCAAGCAGCAAGGCCAGAGCAACAGGGCAGGAGCCAGGAGAGAGCACGT
>NW_020954737.1:14144603-14327007 GCF_900497805.2 Vombatus ursinus | reverse complement strand
CTCCCTGAGTCTGTCTCACTCCTAGACTCTTCCTCACTACTGATTTCTGCTTCTTTCACTCTTTTATACACTTCTTTCCCTTGCACCTCCCGATCCGGGACCTTACCAAACAATTGTCCCATCCTCCTTCCTTCGCCCTATCAGCTAAGGGTCTCGTCTCTCTTCACGCAACCAGACCAGCTGGTCCACTGGGCCTCTGGCCTATTTCCTCCTGCCCACGTTGGGCGCCACTTGAACTGGCCACATGCCGACCTTCTGCCGGCCGCACGCCAGTACCCTCTCCTCCTATAAGGAGCAGGCTACCAGAGTCATACTCACTTCCGAGTCTTTGGTCCTCAGCCGGATAAACACACAGAGACGAGCCATCGGGAGGCACCAACACCAGAGCTTTATTCAGAGGCCATCACAGCAAGCCATCATAGCAAGCCCAAGCAGCAAGGCCAGAGCAACAGGGCAGGAGCCAGGAGAGAGCACGTGATCTGACCACACTCGTTCCTAAATACCTACCTAGTCCCTCCTCCCCAGCCTGCTTACTAGCCAATGATTGTAGGGTCAGATACGGGAAGGGGCTGTCTGAGTTTAGCACACCAAGGGGGAGGGAGTGACGTAGGAGGCTAGGACCGGATACAGGGAGGAGGCATCTGGGATTGGCGCATAGACAAGAGTACGTGACCTAGGAAGTCAGACTCAGGAGGGGTCTGGGGTCAGTGCTGCACAAAGGGACCCAGGAAGTCAGGAAGGTCACAAGAGGCATCTGGGGATGACGTTGCATATAGGGAGGGGACTAAGCAAAGGGAACTCAGTCCTCTGCCATCCCACTCCCACGTGGCACCGCCCCTTGCCTCAGGAGCTCAAGCTCCGGCTACTTCCTTGCACCCAGCTTATCTCACATAGCACTGCCCACTGCCTCAGGGCTTCTCCGTATCCAGCCCATCCCAGTTCACCATGACTCTGCCCACCACAGCCCCTGCCTCAACTTCCAAAATACCCAGATCTTACCCTACTCTTGCCACACCGCCCAACCTGGCAGCTGCCAACATCAGACAGTCCCTCACACTCCCCCATTTTCCTCTCAAACAAAACAAAAAGGGGAAAGCTGAGGGCATGCTTATGAGACCAGATTGTGTCAAACTGGTAAGATTTGGTGGGAAAAATAATTTTAAATGATGCTTCTAAAATATACTTACATCCTTATTTACCTTAGATTATATCAATTTTAGCAACATATCCAGAGATTCTAAACATTATAATTTGCATTAAAATGTATCTCTACCTTGGAAAAACTTCCATTGGTAAAAACAGAATGTAAGCTCCTTGAGGGCAAAGACTATTTTATTTTTGTCATTGTATCCTCAGGGCTTAGCATAGTGCCCAACACAAAGCAAGTATTTAATAAATGCTTATTGATTTTGATAAATGTCAGTTTTTTGAAATAAAGATCATCTAGTCAAACTTACTCATTTTACAGATGAGACAACTGAGACCAAGAAAGAGGAAGTGACTTGTCCAGGACCATAAAGCAAGTAACAATGCCTCTATTCCAACCCAGATTTGTCAAGGACTTACTTGAAAAGCAGTACCTTTTCCATTACACTTTTTTGGCACGTACTTTCTGAAATGATGCTAACAGACTAGCTAGTTTGGCTGAATTCAAATGTTTTTTTTTTAATCAATGAATAAAAATGGTAACTGAATTAAGTGAAACAGCATATTCCAAGGGTATGCTCAATAATTCCCCAATACACAGAAGAAAATAAATTGTAGAAGATGATAAAGTGTGAAATTGAACAAAATTCAAAAGCCTATATAGACAGGCCATAAGTATGATGGGCATTTTGAAGATACTTCTAGGGGCAGCTAGGTGGCGCGGTAGATAGAGCACTGGCCCTGAAGTCAGGAGGACCTGAGTTCAAATCCGGCCTCAGACCAAACAGTTGATACATACTAGCTGTGTGACCTTGGGCAAGTCAATTAACCCAGATTGCCTCACACCCCCCCAAAAAAGGATACTTCTAATGGACATAAAAGAAATTAATAGAATTTGACTAGGTAGCAGGAAGGGGTCAGGTCATTTAGTGACAGATCCCAGGACTAAGTCTTAGATGATGTCCAGTTATGGAATGAGAAGAGGGAAAATAAATTCAGGAGAAATTGGAGAGGTAAATGGAGAATCAGGACAACGTAGTATCATGAAAGTCAAGTAAGAAGTGAACAAGGATAGGTAATCAGCAAAATAATTCTACTCAGGCAGAGAGAACTAAGGAAATACCTTTGGGTTTGGTTAGAAGTTCAATGGTGAATTTCAAGACAGAGCTAGTAAAGTGATTGGAATATAAAACAGATTTCAGGAGATGGAGGAAAAAATTGATGGTGATAGTGAAGAAAAATGGAGGCTGTGACTATAGACCAGGTATGAGTGTCCTGTGGCCTCAAGGCCACATGTGGCCCTCTAGGTCCTCAAGTGCAACCCTTTGACTGAATCCAAACTTCACAAAACAAATCCCCTTAGCAAAAGAATTTGTTCTGTAAAACTTGGACTCAGTCAAAAGGCAGCACCCGAGGACCTAGAAGGTCACATGTGGCCTCAAGGCTGCAGGTTCCCCACCCCTGGCTCTAGATTACACTTTTTGATGTCTGGCAGCAATGGAAAGAGAAAGAGCAAAGTAGAGAGAAGAATAGTTTAAGAATTTAAACAAAATAATATATGTGATAGGCTTTCCCTAATTTAAGGCACCACCTAAATGTCAGCTGCTTATTAAAATATTCAAATGGATATGTGATCTCATTGATTTGGAACTTTCCTCCAAGATGCAAGTTGCAACCCATCTTTGACTGCCCATCCTGTGCAACTCTTGACCACATGCTTCCCAAAAGTCATCACAGGAGGTCCATTCAATATAGTTGAGGTTGTTCTCAATGACTCCTGACATTGTAAACAAACCACGGAAACACTTTGGCTGCCTACAAGTCATCCTGCTTTCTTGACTCATGACAAGTCCATCTTCTTTTCCTAACATACAATTCTCTGATGATGTTTTTCACTCCTGTTGATCTTCCAAACTCCTTGTTAGTTATATGTGGTAACCTACTCATACCGGCTATGTGCCTCTGTTGTCTCTGTGTGATACTCATTTTTAGCAGTTTGAAGGCAGTTATCTTCCTTGCTATATTTCTTCCCATATCCACCTTTTCCTACTTTTGCACAAAGTTCTACTCTGGTGCCTCATTGTGGTATAGAGGTAACTCTGGGGTTTTGAAGGCTATGCCAGAAGGTCTAACATGGTGGAAGGCTTTGAATATGGTCCCAATAATAGAACTGAGGAATATCCTAGCTAACTATAAGGTACATGATCAGTAGATTGGCTACCTGGTGATGAAATTTTTGTCCATGGCAACCCATGAAACAGAAAAATAGAAAATGATCTTATGTCCTTTGTGGTCCCCTTACAGTGACAAAGTGATGGTGACAGTGACATGAAATGAGGCAGAAGATGCTAAAAATTCCATCATTTTTAGACTATTAATACACTTTCATTTGACTGCTAGTACTTTAAATATGAGATGTTTGTCCAATGAGCAACTAGTGGATATATTGCTAGAGAAGCAGAATTTAAAAAAATAAAAACATAAACAAAACAAGCAACAACAACAAAAACCTTGGCATTCTCTTTACAAAAAAAAAACAAAACAGAAAAAAAAAACTGTGGCTAATGTAAGGATAGCTCACAGGTACTCCTTGCCTTGAAAAGGAAAAGAAAGGACTTGGTAGAATATATATTATCATATGCCCAAGGGCAACAAGAAACATCATTTCATTGGATTTTTGGTGATTATATATATTGCAATATTAGCAATAAGCATTTGCAAAAGGATAACAATGAAAATATGAACCAACATAAACTGAAGAGATGAAATGGTAAGGAGATTTTATAAAGGAACTTGATAAGAGCCTCCAAATCAAATCAACAAACACAATAGCTGATAAAGGAGAAGGAAGAGGAGGAAGAAGAGGAGGAAAGCCAATTCCTATGCATATCTTCAGGCAGAAGGAGAGGAGCCACTAAACTAAACAATATGGATTTTTTTTTGCTTCAAACACCCTCAGGATTCTTTTACTAGCACATATTTACATTAAAATGAATAGCATTGCAACAAAACTTCACATAATAAAATGTTTGCTAAATAGAATTTTTGGTTATGTTAGGGTTAACAGAAAATCCATTTCATTTCACCCTTTTTGGAAAATAATTTGGAATCATGCAAGAAAAGAAACCATTTTTTTATACCCTTTTACTGAGAGATCACTGACATTATATCCCTGAGAGGGCATTAGCAGTAAGAAAAGACTTTTATGTGCAAAAGTGTTAAAAGAAAAACTATTTATGATAGCGAAAAACTTGAAAGAAAATATAAACATAACACCAGGGGAATGGCTGGACAAATTACGGTATATGAATGGAATGGAATGTGCCTTAAGGGATGAGAAATGCAAACAATTCAGAAAAATATGGGATGACCTGCATGAAGTGATACAGAAAAGAACAATATGTTGAATAGCTAACAAGAATGCAAACAAAGTCAGAATAGAGAAGCAACACAACCCTGGTAAATAAACTGTGTTCATGTTAATACTTTCAAATATTATCTGTAGTAAAACTAATACTATACTAATACTATGAAAGTGAAAGTACCTTTATCTCCTTTTTATTAGCAATCTACAAACTACTTTTCAGGGAATGTATTTTGCAAGAGTCCTTGTTTGGACATTTGTTATGAAGAGTCTGCTGTCAGAACAAAAATGTATCAGTCAAATTAAATATATATGCACATAAATTTAATTTGACTGATATAATTTGTTATGTGTGTATATGCATGTGTGTGTGTGTGTGTAGTCCTGAGTTCAAATTCCTAAACACTTCTGCAGATGCAGATTTTTCTCTTCTGTTAAAATTAAGGTAATAGTATTTGGAACTCTTGCCTCGTGGGGCTATTGTAAGAAGACCACTTTACAAATCTCAAAGCACTATGTAATTGTGAATTTTTTTCATTGACATCTCAGGACCTTGGAGTATCACAGGGTCATTATGGTAAACATCAGAAAGGAATGTAGAGAACTTTAGTGGTAGATATAGTATTATAGGAGTTGGGGATGGATCAGGAGTGACAAAGCACATGACCTGAAATTAGCTTTATATGTATGTGTATGTTTCTATATCGTCAGCATATTTTCTTGTTTGAAGGCATTCGTTGTAGCAGAGATGTGCTAAATAATTAATGTTAAAATAATATCTATGTGTGTTTGGTAAAATATGAGCACACAACACACTTTTAAGCTTCATGTGCATTATTGACATTCGCTCTATCATTTTCTTAAATCCTGACAATTATCCAAACAATAAATCATGCCTTAACATGTGCTATTTGCTGAGATGCAAATGCTCACACTGGAAATGAGCTGGCTCTAACATACTCACGGTTTAGTTAATCAAAATTTTACTGTGAGAAAGACAAATTCAGGGTTCAATATCCTTTAGGGTTAATGACTAATTTATTCAAAATCCAATCTGATTTCCTTTAAACTCTGGGAAAATAGGCATTTGATGGCTTTTTAGGAACATGTTACTGTAGGTTAGGGTTAAATAATGAATATAATTTAATGTCCACAACAAAGAGGCATGCATATAAAAAGTAGTAATTTTATTTGTTTACAGATTTATTTAATAGTTAATAATAATGAAGATGTTACACACATGTCACTAATAAATAAAATATGTTTTGCATTTTGAAAAAAAGAACTTTTGAATTTCACTAGTAGTCATGCAATTTACACCAAGAAACCAGTCATCAAATATTTCCTTTGATAATATTTTTGAGACCAAGGCAGAAAGTCTTAAACACATCATTTCCTGGAGCACCCAAGAAGTCAGAAAAATACAACTGGTATTGCTTAATGTGGACACAAATCTGCAATGGTAAGGAGTGTTTTATATGAGGAGTCCTCATGTGAAAGAAATAACAGATTCTAATCAAGAAAAAAAGATAGACATTACCCAAACTTTGCTAACTATTACATATATGTGAGTTTTTCAAAAGGTAGCTTTACAACATATCTTTAAAGAATGATTTTATTATGAGGCATATAATTATTATAATTATTTGAAAAATCTCTCTGGTATCTTAGTACATAATCTCCAAAATGATTCCAACATTTTTTATAATGCAGGTCACACTTTCTTATATCAGCAGATTTCCGTGCAAGTTCCTCACTTTGCCTTTGGGGGCTTTCCACTTCTGACCACTTCAGCATCCTTGGGGCTCTTCTTTCCTTTCAGATACACTGCATGCTGTTTTGATACGCTGTGTATCCTCTGACAATATACTTTCAACAATTTCAGTAACTTCATGATAAATATCTGCTTCAGAAATACTTTTTGCCATTTAAAGGTTGAACCAAGCATTCATTTTGTCTGAGGACTACAGACATGGGAGAGTTAGCCATTTTAATGGGAGAGCACATTAAATCACAAACTCTTATTATAACTGTCACACTTCACAATGTTGTCACACATTCCTAACACAATATTGTGCATCCAATTAAATTATTGTCTGATGCTATGTGTAATATGTTGGCAATTAATCTTCTAAATTTATTTTTTAAAATGTTAATGTAAGGTTGCACAATCTGCTGAGTTGTATACATTCAAATTTCCAGAGACATGGTAAATAAGCCACCAAGACAACTGCAGAGGAACTTCAATTGTGTGACATACAGAAGTATTATATAATTATTTAATAAGACTGCAAAAACCTGGAAGATCACAATCTTACTGAAGCAGAGATTGTGTCTTACTTATCCTTGGAAAAGCAAAAGATTTTAGTATGGTGTCATGCATATAGTGGCTATTTGATAAATAAATGGTTACTGAATTAGAAAGCTGAAGACACTAAGTCCCATTTATGCCTACAGTTGGGAAAATGCAACTTAAGTTTGGTCATTAATTACAGTATCTTTAGTATCCACCAGGTGGCAGTTTCTCCATTTAATAAATGCAAGTGAGCTTCAGAGTGAGATGAAGTTAATTGGGAAGTTGGGGAAGCTATTGGTGTTAAAATAAGAATGTTTTTAAAATTGCTAAAAGGTCAAGGAACTTGTAAAGAAAGAAAATAAGGTGGTTTCAATGAAGGCAGGAAAACAACTTAGAAGGAGAGTGCTTCAACCTTTGAGTCAGCAATTAATGTTTCAGAAAGTTTTTGCTGTCCAGACCAATATTCTGATGATTTTGTTCTACAAATTTATGAGAAAGAGGCAAACTAAATATTTAAACCATTTTTCATTATTGGTTCATTTTTGCTACTTACTTCTATTTTAAAAAATACTTCTTGTGAAGAACATAAGCAGAGATATTCAGAGAATATCCAAGAAAGCAAATTTTAGATTGTACATATGGATCCAGCACAATGTCCTATATTCTCTTACCATCTACTTAGAATACTACAACAACCAGTCATTGTGATAACCCTGACCTATCAGGGAAAGTTTGCTTTATTGCAATATGCTCTGCTTAATAAGACAGGGAAGTGCATCAATATAGTTAAGACCGAGTTTTAATAAAAAGAGTTGAAAACAATTTTATTGTTTTATTGTTTATAAACAAGATTATTAACATTCAATGATACATAATAACATTCTCAATTGTGTCCAAATAGTTGATGTCACTACTCTATGCCTTGTTTTTTTGTTTTTGTTTTTTGTTTGTTTGTTTGGTTTTTTTTTTGCTTTTTGATCAATATTTATTCCTTGGGTCCTGGAGAAGTTCTACATATCAAGTCCTAAGATATATGTGGTATTCTCTTCTCCCATTGGTTGAAGAAGTGCTTTTAAGTATCCAGGGCCAGATCTCAGTAAGTTAGTGAAGGAAATAAGGTTTTTTCTTGGTGTCCTCCCATCTTTCCTTTCCATGTCCCTTTTCTCTTCTTAGATTTTTCCTTCCCATCTCACCCATGCCATCAAGAGCTTCTGTGTCCATATGCTACTCAGTGCCCACTGAAACAACTCAACCAAGCATGTCCTTCCCTCTTTGAGATCTATCATAACCATTGTTATCATCATCATCATCATCATCTTCCATCTCTCTCTCTCTCTCTCTCTAACTTCCTCTTTCTTCAATGTTCAATATCCTGTCAGGAAAGAAATCCCACCTAATAAAGTCATACTGAAGCATAACTAAAAATAGAGCTCTCTTTCCAGGGATCCCAACATTTTAAAAAGTAGCACCTAGGGCATCAATCTAAAGGGCAGATTATCTAAAACCAGAATTTCAGACATCAGTGACTGATTGGGAAAACTCTTTTAGGGCCATGAAACTTTCCTCGTGCCCCTCAAATTATACTTTATAGCTAGAGGCACCTGTTTTACCTAGACTTAAGGTCAGGTCTCTTGGAGTCCCTAATGATAAAGGAGAAAAAGGATTCATTTCCCCAAAGGATGTAGAGCTACAACAGCCAATAACAGTAATAGCTCATATCCCCATAGCAATAAAAGGTTTCCAAAGCTTCCTCCTCCCAACAACCTACGAAGTATATAATCTAAGAATTATTCTTTTCATTATACAGATGAAGAAACTGCAGTTCAGGAAAGTTGGAAAGGAATAATGATGCAGGAGAAAGAGCATTGCATTTGGAGTCCAAGATCCTGAGCCAAAGAAGAACTAGTGTAAGGAAACAGATTGTCGTTGAAATTGGAATCAGGATGATACCTTAACTGTGGAAGCAAATTAAGATAATGAGAAAAGAATGTTTTAAACATTAAGATAAAAGAGCATCTGCTTTAAGGTCACATCTCAAATAAAGCTGTATGTGTGACCAGCCTTAGCCGTCATTTAATACCTCTTACAAATTCTGCCTTCCTTCCCACTCTCCCTACTGTTTGCTTGGGCTGGACCAGGGTTTAATCTGAATCAGGTCTCACTGACAGAATTGGTGTCACTTACTGGATTGTCTGCAGTCTGTTTCACTTTGCACCCTAAGAGAAGAAAGGGTTTAGGGTGGGAGTTGTGAACCTGGAAAATCAGTGGAACTGCATTGGTACTTGGCTCATCCATAGATGGGCTTCATGATCTTGATCACATATTTTTATTGAAGCAAATCTGTCTATAAAATGGAGAGATAATTAAAATTCTCACCTTGATGCTGCATTGAGTTACGTAAGCAGAAAAGGCTTTGCAAATATGAAATATATAGGAAGGCTTTTGGCTTGATGGGTAGAGTGCCTGTGACAGATACATGAGAGGTTACAGCAATAGTTCCACAGGTTGAGCTGGCATGGGTTGGGATCTACATCATGAGACTAAGTACCACTACCACCACCATCATTATCATCATCATCACCACCTCTATAATTTATAGAGAGCTTTAAAGTCTGCAATATATGTCATCTGATACAACAACCCTATGAGATAGATACTATTATTATCACCATTTTACAGATGAGGCTGAGAGAGGCAAAGTGAATTACCCAGGGTCACATTGGTGTGAGGCCAGATTCAAACTAATAATAGCAATTGCTAATTATATAGCATTTTAAGTTTTACAAAGTCTTTTTCAAATGTTATCTTGTTGTAGCCTCACAACAATCCTGTGACATAGATGCTATTATTATTCCCATTTTACAAATGATGAAAAAAGGCACAGAGAAGTTAAATGACTTACCGAGGGACACATAGCTAGTGACCAAGGCCTGATTTGAATGCAGATCTTCCTGACTCCAGGTGCAGTATTCTACCCACTGTGCCACCCAGTTGCCTCTACTATGGAAGTATTCAATAAAATTCAAGTCCAGCACTTTATCCACTTTGATACCTGGCTGTCTCCCACATGTTGAGATCATAGATTTATTGAAATTATTGAAGATACAAATGAAAAGCATAATCAACTCTTAATTACCTGAAGGAGGTGGTTGTGGAGTGGGTAAATGGGGTGTTCCAGGAGGACTAGCACCTCTGATGTAAAGGCTTGCCAAGCCCTTTTCAGGGCTGCTCATCCATCTTTGGTGTTCACCTTCACCAAACTCTCACCTGTGGCTCCAAGAAGCTTGTAGCATGTGCAACTGCCACACCCAGTAAAACTATCTCAGCAAGCAGGCTAAACCAGGTTGAGGGTAAATGACATGCCTCAAACTTGTCAGTGAGTTAGGGGGTTATATACCCCAAGCATATGAAAACTTCCCTTGATGGAATGAACAGATGAGAACAATTTATTCCAATGGCCAGGAAGGCAGCTGAAGCAAGCACTATGGAGTGCTTAGAGCTTGGTCAGACATCAAAAACACCAAGGTCATCCATGCCTCTTGTGGCATGATGGGTCATCTTGACTGTTGCCTTGCCACTGGACTTTGATGGCTCTGGAAGAGAGAGTAAAGCTGATGACTTTATGCAATCTGCCTCACAAATCCAATTTATGAACAAGTCAAGACATCACCCTGTGATGTCATGGTCCTCTTTGAAATGAAGAATCAGCAACAACAACAATGATCTCCACCATAAGAACTGATCATCTGGAAAGAACGTAATCCCAATTTAACTTCCTCTCCCTTGTCACCCAACAAGATATTTCTGGACCTCCTCCTGCACTACTGACAAATGCTGCAAAAATAGTTTTTAATATTAACTTGAGTCAAACATAATCGGTGAAGCAAATCTACTTGGAGAAAAATTACATAATGTGTTCCAAAGACAAATACATATTAATGAATTATAGATCATACTCTCTGCTGTTTGAGGGCATCCTTGCTACCTGTGCTGTCCAATACGACAAATAATTGAGAGTTAATTGTATATTGATTTTTGGTGAATATAGAATAATATAAACTGATAAACTTCTAGTTTCTAAAACATCTATATAATGAAAGGCAATGAGACTGGTTTGCTTCCCTAACTTACAAAACCTTATAATATCTGTTTTTCATCTTGAGATACTAAACTAGTTTTGCTCTTTTGTGTTCACCTTGTGAAAATATGGTTTCATTGACTATAATTTCACTAAAAGATCAGAGGGAATCTTAAAAAAAAAGCAAAGACCAATATTATTTTTATAAGTATTGGAGATGTAAAAATTAATCATCCCACAAATGATTTACTATATATGATAACAAACAATGTAAATTACCTTGAAAAATGAAATTGGGACTTATAGGCAAATTATATGAATTAGAAAGCTGATGTTGATGAGCTATGAAAAATGCTTCTTAAAATAAAGCCTACCTTTTTGTAGTACAAAATATTTTTCTTCCTTTCCATTTTTAAATTTAGAGATAAATCAGTACTCTGAATTATTCCCCAATGATTCTGATCCTTCAGGACATTTTTATGGTTTGATGGAATGCTCAATAGCTTTAGGGTTTTAGCAATGCCTTCCAAAAATTATAAACCGAATTTAATATTTCATATTACTTGCATACTATCTCTGCCACTTACCTTCATATGCCATTTATTATGGGAAGAGGGCAACAGCTAGAATATACCCAGGATGACTTGCACTTCTAGGTGTTCAGGGGAAAAAAAACCACATATTTAATTTGTTTTCCAATACTAATTTTATTTTGCAAATTGATTTGCAAAATAGGGTTGAGATGGTTATTCAATCCCAAGCAATTAAAGAAATGCACATTCAAAAAAAAAAACCTTAAAGTATCATTATCTACCTATTAAACTATCAAGAATAGATAAAAATTATATAACCCAGGGTTAATAGGGTTGGATGAATAGGTACATTTCAACATTGCTGGTGGCATTGTAAATTGGTCTGACTTTTCTGGAAAGTAATCTGGCCGCATGTGACAAGGGATACTAAACTATTATTTGACCCAGGAGTTTTTCTTCTGGAATTCTATCGCAAGGAGAACTTTCCTAACCATCCCTCATTGCCCCACTGCCAAGTTCCCACCTGGCTTATGACACCCACTGCCAGGTGACTACTCTCACATCCCTACTACCCCTGCTGGATATATTCCAGCACCTTCCTCTACTCTAACCCTTGGCCTCCAACCATCTGCCCTGCCATTTTCCCCCAAGAATCTCTAGGCCCTGCTACCTTCCCTGTCTAACTACTACCTGGCCCTTCCAATCACCATGAACTGAACACAAAAATGACCCCTCCTTTGTATGTTGTCTCCAGGAATTAGAATGTGAGCTCCTCGAGAATTTGGACTCAGGATTTTCTATTTGTATTCTCAGGGCTTATCTCAGTGCTCGGAAGATAATAAGCACTTAATAAATGCTTTTCCATTCCATTACAAAGAGGAAAAAAAGTAAATAGTACAAAGATGTTAGAAGTATCTCTATCTCAGTGGGGAAGCAAAAACAATTCTAAATGTCCAACAATAACAGAAATGCTGAGGAAACTATGGCATATTCTCACAATTAGATACTTTATAACTATTAAATGACAGTAATGTGGACCCTACCAGTGTATAGGTTGTGTGGATCAAATTAATATTAAGTTTTAAAAAAAATACAAGGTGATAATGTTTAGAGCTAGAAGGGACCTTAGAGATGATGCCCTAATCCTCTCATTTACTGATAAAGAAACTGAGGCTCAGAAGAGCTAAGTGACTTTAAAAATGTCACAGATACAGGCAATAGCATAGCTGGGATTCAAACTAAAGTCCTCTCACTTCAAACCCAGTACTTTTCCCATTGTACCAAACTGACTCTCCTCAAATACGGCCCTGGAATCAGGAGGCCTAATTTTGAGTGCTGGTTCCGATACTAGCTCTGTGACTTTAGATGGGTCATTTCATTTCTTCAAGACTCAGTTTCTGAAATAAGGAAAAAGGGAAACAAAAGGGAGTGGGCTGATAGAAGGGAGGACAGATTGAGGGGAGGCTGTAGTCAAAAGACTCAGTTTCTGAGTAGACATACAATACATAGTAGTAAATGATTATAGTAACCTTGTATTTGACAAATGTAAAGATTTAAGCTTTGGGGATAAGAATTCATTATTTGGTAAAAAATTGTTGGGGAAGCTGGAAAGCAGTCTGGCAGAAACTGGGCATACATCAATATCTTACACCATCTACCAAGCTAAGGTCAAAATGGATACACAACCTTGATATGAAAGGAGATATCACAAGAAAATTAGAAGAACATGAAACATATTACCTATCAGATTTATGGATAAGAGAACAATGTATGAATAAACAAGAGATAGAGAGCATTCTAAGGTATAAATTAATAACTTTGATCACATTAAATTAAAAAGGTTTGTACAGATAAAGCCAATGTTGCCAAGATTAGAAGGGAAATAGAAAATTGGAAGAAAATTTTTATAGACAGTTTCTCAGATAAAGGTCTCATATCTCTAATTTATAAAGAACTTTGTCAAATTTATAAGAATATGAGTCATTCTCCAATTGGCAAATGGTCAAAGGATATGAACAGGCAGTTTTTCAATGAAGAAATCAAAGCTATATATAGTCATATAAAAAATGCTCTAAATCACTATTGACTAGAGAAATGAAAATTAAAACAACTCTAAGATATAATCTTATACCTGTCAGATTGGATGAATTGATAGAAGGGGAAAGCAACAAATGTTGGAGGGGATGTGGAAAAATTGGGACACTAACACACTGTTGATGGAACTGTGAACTGATCCAACCATTTTGGAGAGCAATCTGGAATTATGCCCAAAGTGTCCTAAACCTGTGTATACCCTTTGACACAGCAACACCACAATTTCCCAAGGTGATCAGGGAAAAAGAAAAAGAATTTCTATGTTCTAAAAAATTTATAGTAGTTCTCTTTTGTGGTGACAAAGAACTGGACATTTAGGGGATGCCCATCAATTGGGGAATGGCTAAACAAGTTGTGGTATATGATGGTGATGGAACCCTACTGTGCTATAAAAATGATGAGCTTGTCAATTTTAAAAAAAACATGGAAAGACTTGCATGAAATAGTGAAGAGTAAAATGAATAGAACCAAGAGAATATTGTATATGGTAACAGAAATGTTGTTTTAATAAGTTTGAGGGGCAGTTAGGTGGCACAGTGGATAGAACAAAACTGGCCTTGGAGTCAGGAGGACCTGAGTTCAAATCCAGCCTCAGACACATAACACTTACTAGTTGTGTGAGCGTGGGAAAGTCACTTAAACCCATTGCCCAGTCCCCCCAAAAAAATCCTCAAGAAAATAAATTTGAATGACTGAGTCATTTTGAGTATTACAAATAACTCATAACTACAAAGGACCTATGAAGGAAGAAGGTCATCACATCCAGACAAAAAACTGTTAAGTAGAAGAATGTACAGCATAGCTTTACATATATATATATATATATTATATTATATTATACACACACACAGACACACAGACACACACACATATACATATTAGTGTCAAATGGTAGCTTTCTCTAGAGCAGGATGGACAGGAAGGGGGAAAGAAAAAAAGTGCACAGCAGATAACAAAAGAAAACTTAGATGTAAGCACAGAATAAGCAGTGTAACTTTGAAAATGATGTCTAGTATTTATTATATTATTTTTCAAAAATAAATAGTGTGAAAAGGAAATTAATGGCTTTATATTGAATGTTCCTTTTATGTTGTGCCATATACATGGAAATGTTACTTTTTGTGTCTTTTTGTATTTAAGTTCAAAATGAATAAATGTTTTTTAAACTTAAAAAAAAACCCAGTTTCCTGTAAAATGGGTATAATACCTGTACTACTTACTTCATGGGGTTCTTGTGAGGAAAGTGCTTCATAAGACAAACCAAAAACCTTACAAAAATATGGGTTGGTATATACTAACTGATTGGGGAGCAGGCATTATATGTGCCAGCGAGGACTATCATTTATCTTTCTTTGTAACTTCAGCACTTAGCAAAGTCCCTGACACAGAACAGGTACTTTGTCATTCAGTTGTTTACAGCTCTTCATGACCCCATTTAGGCTTTTCTTGGCAGAGATATTGGAGTGGTTTGCCATTTCCTTCTCCAGCTCAATTTACAGATGAGGAAACTGAGACAAACAAATGACTTACCCAGGGTTACATGGCTAGAAAGTGTCTCAGGCCAGATTTGAACTCAGAAGATGAATCTTCCTGACTCCAGGTCAGGCACTTTATCCACTGCATCACCTAACTGCCCCACTTAATGAATGTTTATTGACTAACTGGTTTAGGGAATTTCCAGTAAAGAAATCCCCCAAGGTCAATGATGCAGATGAAAAATTCTGTGACTTATAGCCTGAGAACTGAGGCTTATAACATTTTTTGTGTCTTGGACTCTTTTGGCAGTGTGATGAAACTTCTGCATCCTTTCTCAGAATAATGTTTTTAAACCTATAAAATAAATACAAAGGATTATAAAGGAAATCAGGTATTTTGAAACACAATAATCAAAATACTTTTTAAAAGCAAGTTTGAACTCTTGCTTAGAGAGTTGCTTGGAACACCCAAAGGTTAATCGATTTGCCTATAGACAAGAACAAACAAACAAAAACCCCAAAACTAACTTGTATATATCTGAGATAGAATGTGAACCCTAGTCTTTCTAACTGCAAAGACAGCTCTCTGTTGCCTACATTGGGGCCAGTTAGGTAGTTCAATAGATAGAATGCAGGGCCTGGGGTCAAGAAGACATGAGTTCAAAACCAGCCCCAGAAACTTACTAGTTGTGTGGCACTAGGCAAGTCATTTAAACCCTGGTATCTCAGTTTTCTCATTTGTAAAATGGGAATAAGAATAGCACCTACCTGTCGGGATTATTACAAGGATCAACTAAGAAAGTAACTGTGAAGCGCTTAGCACAGTACCTGGCACATAGTAAGTACTATATAAATGTAAGCTATTTTTATAAGTATTATAGTATACTGCCTATACATTCTATGATAATAAACTTGGAGGCAGTGCAAATATTATTTCTCCCATTTTATGCATGATAATAATAATAGTAGCAATAATAAAATTTACATTTATATAGGGGCTCAAGGTTGACCTAGCATGTTCCTCAAAGCAAACTTGTAAGCTAAGTAGAGTAAATATTATGACTCCTCCCCACCATTTTATACGGCTTGGAGCAACCCATTGAGCTGCCTGTTGTTATACAGATAGGAAGTGTCCAACCCCTACACAGCAGGAAAATAGGGAGCTCTTTTTTCCTTACACCTTTCTTTCTTTCTTTTTTTTTTCTTTTTGGTGAGGCAATGGAGTTAAGTGACTTGCCCAGGGTCACACAGCTATTAAGTTTTTCCTCACTCCTTTGAAACAACTTATTCATATAACTTTATATACATATAACATATGTATATAACATAACATATATACACATAACTGATGGGGTTGGATTCTGGGCCCCAGAAAGGAAAAACCTTGGACTTTCTCACAAGGCCAAATCTCTGACTTTCAACTGAGGCTATAGTCCTATCAACTGGCCTTTCATTGTGGCTACACCCAGTCTTCCAATTCTTACCTCCCTATGGCCCCAGGCCACTCCGACCCTTAATCCTACCTAGGCTCCTTTCTCCCACTAGGTCCAGATCCCTGGAGTTCTATTACCTCATAAACTACTTGGCCACTCTTAGATTCTTCCCACAGTCTTTCTGTATATAAGGTCCATCTTGTCTCCATTAAGATGCTCAGATTCTTATAATCTGGCCATTGCTCAGATTTTTACAACCTAGCTAATAGCTCACAGGTGCTCAGATTCCTTAAGATTCTATCTAATATGGCAGATCTTTAATAAATCTTGTTTTTGACTGAAAGAAAGCTTGGGTCGAATTCTTCCAGGAAATATCCACGTGTTATGATCTCAGGGTCCCAGCACTCCTAAACTTCTAGACCTCATCATAACCTTATATACATAAACAAAGATCTCAGGGTAATTTGGAAAAATATAGTTTAGCGCTTAATGTCTACTGGTGTGGGTTATTTGTACAGTACACTTAAGCTTATAATATAATGAGTAAATGACTTAAGTAATGACTTAATAGGATAAGAATTATTAAAGAGATGAATAATTAATATTAATGAATGCATACGAATATGGCCACATTGATTCTTATATACCTGAGCATTATAAGAGCAGAATAACTGACATGGAAGAGAGCCTCCAATTTTGAAGAGAAGCTAGTTAGCTCCCTGGAGGAACCACTTTTCAAATTAATTGCAATAGGTTTTCCCACATAAACATAGATATGTCATGACTTCTGTGGCCAAAAGCAATTTGATTTTCTATTGCGCCCAAGGTAAATGTAAAGAGAGCTAGCTGAACCCTTTCCTGGTGTGAAAGAGTTGTCAAAGCTCTTTGGGCTTTTACAGGAGGCAGGCATAAGCACCCCAAAATCAAGGCTATATTCTAACCTACCTCATATTGGTCCTGCACAGTCCCATGGGCATGAATTTTTAAGTCCTTCAACATGTGAGGGAATCAATCTAAAAGTCCAACTTCTCATTAGCACATTCAGTACAGTAAAACCATATTAATTCATGATGAGTCCTCCAAGGAGCAGAGGAACCAGGGATGGCCCCAGACTGACTAGATAAGAGACTGACTTGGATAATGTATCATTTGAATTGGAAATTGGGAAGACTGACTCAAGTACTAAATAGGTCACATAATTAGTCATCTGTCCACTTGATTATTTGCCTGCTCAAAAGTTGATAGAATGCTACAACAAACCTTCCTGCCACCTGCCTCCCAACAGAAAAGCAATTAGAACCATTTATAAGCTATTCATTAGAAGGAAGTTTGAGGAGAGCTCAGCTCTCAATTCCTTCCCCTCCTCACCCTCAAGTTACTTTTAATTTGGAATAGCTTGAAATAGAGGTAATTGGAAGGGACCACCTGAATTTTAAAATTTAAATAAGTTTCCTTCACATTCAAACAACAACTTTTTAATTTATGGCTAGGAGGGAGTGAGAAATCCCAGCAACAATTTACATAAGACTACTTGAAACATTTAGAAAGTACTGGTATTTTACCAACAAGTTTTATTACTGATAGACTGCAGACTATGCACATACTTTCCTTTGAAAAACAATAACAAAATAGCTCACCTACTGATTCTACGGTCCCAGGATCCAGAAATTTTCCCTCTCGTCAAAGTGGTTCCACCAGCCTTTATTTTAGTTTTAAGGAAATCAAAATACATATTTACATCATTTAATAGTGAAGAAGGTTGCTTTACCTTACTTTAAAATGATCCAACCTCACTCCACTACCAAAAAAAAAAGTAATAATAGTGAAAAAAACAAACTTCCAACCAAATTATACAAACTTTCAACTTCCCTGACAAGTGTTGAGAAGATCAAAGGTAATGAGAACTGATAGGATTAAGAGTTTGAAAGTCTAATGACTGTCCTTCTCCATAGTTTGTCCATGACCTCTGACCACTAGGTACTTTTTAGACCAATATTAATTCCAGGAAGGAAAAAAAAAACTCTTTTAAAATGACATACCTTGAAACCTGGGATAGAGGTGAGAACATGTTTGAAAACTGATAGTATCTTGGTAGAAAGGTAAATTGAACTGGCTCTTCTGGGCAGTCAGGAAAAATGCAGAAGAAGAAAAAATATAATACAAGGTCCACCAATATTATCCAATATAAGTAAGTGTTTGGGCAGCTGTTTTAGGGGAATATTTTGGGTTAATCCATCCTCAGGAGAGAAAATAAATGTGCAAAGTATGCTTGGCTGAATAGAAACACTTTGCATCCATATTTCGGATATTTGGAATTTTTCTAGGAAAGGAAAAGGAAGAAAGGATCAGATTGCTTTGTAAGCCATAAATTGCAATATAAACATGAGCTACGTCTATTCTGTTCAATTTCTTGTTCCATTCACATATATATGTATAAGATATACACATATTGCTGCTGTTGCTGTTGTTGAGTCCTTTCAGTCATGTCTGATTCTCCACGACCTCATTTTGGGGTTTTCTTGGCAAAGATACTGGAGTGGTTTGCCATTTCCTTCTCTAGCTCATTTTACAAATGAGAAATTGAAGCAAACAGGGTTAAGTGACTTGCCCAAGGTCACATAACTGGTACACATACATTATTCCAGACTTCTTAATCCTTACCTCCCCACAACCATGTACTCCTCACTCAGGGGAACTGGCATCCTTTCTGTTCCTCAATCATGGGACTCAAGGCATTTTCTCTCACTGTCCCCCAGGCCCAGAATGCTCTCCCTCCTCATCCTTGCCTTCTGGCTTCCCTGGATTCCTTCAAGTCCTAGCTATAATTCCTCCTTCTGCAGGAAGTCTTTCCAGAATCCCATAAGTTTTAGTGTCTTCCTTCCGAGATTATCTCCAATTCATAATGTATATTGCTTGTTTATACATAGTTGTTGACCTTTCTTCTTCCCCATCAGAGTATGAGCTTCTTGATAATAGGCACCATATTTTGCCTTTCTTTGTATTCCTAGCACTTGGCATGGTGCCTGGCACATAGTAGGAACTTAATAAAAATTTTCAATTAACATCAACATCTATACATTCGAACAAGACACATGTACACACAGAGTCAGTACCAACTTACAAATGGATTCAGTTTATGTCAGCTCATTTAGGTCTGCTGCTTAGAATTTGAACTCTATTTTCTTAGAAAAGTAACAGAAGTAGTGGTCAGATGAGAAGGTAAGTTTACCAACTCCTATTTAATTTTTAATGGACCTAAACAAAAGGTATTCCTACAAGGGAAAGAGGGAGGAAAGCTGGGTTGGATGACTGCTAAGATCCCATCTGACTTTAAAATTATATGTTTCTCTTACTAGCTGTGTGACCCTGGACAAGTCACTTAACCCCCATTGCCCCCCCCCAAAAAAGATTGTATGTTTCTAAACATATAAAAAAAATGATAGTGCTTAGCCACCATTTTTACCAGTCACTAATGTATTTAGAGTTCCAACTTGGGATGTCAGGGACAAATCAGTGCTTACTATAGTCTCCTCATTTAGAGCAGAGGTGACAAACATAAGATGCCTGCATGAGGCCGCAGTACTCCTAAGTGCAGATTAAAATGTAATTGGGAAATAGTTAACAAAATAAATAAAAATACAATAAAGCATAGATAACAGTACTTATAAGTCAGTATGTGGCTCGCAGGGACGCTTAGGTGTGTATTGGTGACCCTGTTTCTATTTGAATTTGCCACCTGGTCTAGCTCTACTGGTTGGGGTTTGCATGAGTGTGGAGGCAGCTGGGGATGGTGCTGATGGTGGTAAGATGACTGGGATAGAGATTCCCAATGGCAGATGGGGGAGCTGAGGGAAAGGAATAACAGCTACCAAGGGTAAGGGCTAAGAAAAATGAGGAATGGGAAACTGAGAACTTTGGGGGTAGAGAGAAACTAAGGAATTGTAGGACACAACTTTTTTTTCTTTTTTTTGGTCAAAATAGGGCTGACTCTAGCAACTTGGTTATAGGGAGAGTTGAGAGCCATTAAGGGCAAAGCAGGTCAGAAGGTAAGTCACCTCCAGCAGTTTGACAGGGAGTACACTGAAGGAAAGGACAGCTAGGTGGTAAAGTGGATAGAGGGCTGGGACTGGAGTCAGAAGGACCTGAGTTCAAATACAGCCTCACCCACTTACTAGCTGTATGACCCTAGGAAAGTTACTTAACCCTGTTTGCCTCAGTTTCCTCATCTATAAAGTGGGCTAGAGAAGGCAATAGCAAAGCACTCCAGTATCTTCAGCAAGAAAACCCCAAATTGGGTCACAAAGAGTTAGACATGACTAATTAAACAACAACACAAATGTTAGGAAATCCCCATGGTGTCTATGGCACAAAGGGAAGTAAAATTCCCGCAGCTGGCCTAGCCCAGGAGATTAGTCCCTAGCCATTACGACTATTATAGTTAAGGAATATTTCTCCTTCATGGTTTGTGGAATGCTAATATATAATAATATATCAATAATTGATTGACTTATGTCTTCTCAGCATCTCCGGCTTTCTTTAAGGCTCAGTTCAAGAGCTATCTTCTATATGAAGTCTTTCTTGATTTCCCCCAGCTTCTAGAGACCTTGTATCTATTTTGTATGTACCTATATTTTACACCTATCTCATTCAACTGGACTGTAAGCTCCTTGAATGTAGGGAATTTTTTATTCTTGCCTTTGTATAATTATTTTTTAGCATAGTGTCTGGCACATAGTAGGTGCTTAACAAATGTTTGTTAATAGATTATGTATATGTATGTGCATATATGTAATATACACACACATATATGTATCATGTTCATATATGTGATTTTATCAATGTGGGGAACTCCCAGTATGGAAACTCCTTCCACAGACCAGATAAAGTTTTAACTGCTAGAAGAACTAAGAGATTCTTGGTCATCTAATTAGTATATATCTAACTTAAAGCTCTATATTCTTCACTCCAAGACTGGTCCTCTATCCACTATGCTACATTGTCTCTCAATACTTTCTTAAAGCTTTAAAGGAGAAAATTTTATCACTAAACCAATAATCTTAAACTTCTGCCTCAAATTCACACACTTTGGGTCATGAAGCTAATACGGATATCACCAATAAATAGGTCCTCATTTGATTCTTAATAAGATGACCTAAAATAGTAAATTGGAATGACAGACTGTCTTTAAGAAAACCATGGCTGTATCTGATTTTGTAAAGAAGTAACTCCAGAGGGGCAGATAGGTGTTGCAGTGGATAGAGCACCAGCCCTGGAATCAGGAGGACCGGAGTTCAAAGCCAGCCTCAGACACTTGAAACTACCTGTGTGACCCTGGGCAAGTCACATAACCCCAATAGCCTCACAAAAAAAAAAAAAAAAGAAAGAAAGTAGCTTCAGGGAATACCCAACTGAGTGTCCACCATAATCTGCCCTAAATAGTTCATCTCATTTAGGCAGTGTAGTGTAATAGCAAGAGCTCTGCAATCTGAAAACCTGGTTTCAATTCTCAGCTGTCATTTCCTTCATCCACTATATGACCTCAGGCAAATCACTTAATCTCTGTGAAGACCAGAGTTTCCTCTTTTGGAAAATGTCCCAATTATTTCAATGGATTGTTTTGGCCATCCGATGAGACTAAAATTAGTGAAAGTTATGTATAAACACTGGAAGACTTTATAAATACTAAGAAGTACTAGATGTCCTCTTTAGAGACCTGGATGGAAATGCTAGCTTGTTAGTACATTCATAAAGGCTTTGTTTTCTCCTAGGATAATATCAATGACTGCTATCAATCTGGTGAGATCAATAGCATGCAGAGAACTCTAAGGCTGTTGTTTCCAAAGTACATAGTTACAGGCTCCAACTATCAAATATAGGGAATTTACTTAACTTTTTTCCCCTCTCCATTTATAACATGGGAGAACCTAAATTTTCTAACCATTAGGAGATAATCCAAAATCCCTTCCACCTTCACATTTCACCTGTGTCTACATGGTAAAATATAGAATCAGAGAGTATTTTTTTTATTAAGTATGTGTTTCCTCAGGATCACAGAATCATAGAAATTTAGACTAGAAGGACTTTGGAGATCATTTAGTCTAAGTATAAAGCAAGTTAAGTATAAAGTGTAAGTATAAAGCAAAGTTAAAGGTAGTTGACAAAATTTGGAAAACATTGCTGTAAGCACTTCAGAGCTTATTCTACTTTTTAAACAATTTAATAGCATAATGAGAAATTACACAGTGTCCTTTCTTTTAATTTGTGACTCTGTGGAATAACTCTTGGGCAGCCAGGTGACTCAGTGTATAGAGTGCCAGGCCTGGAGTCAGGAAGATTCATCTTCCTGAGTTCAAATGTGGCCTGAAATACTTCCTAGCTATGTGACTCTGGGCAAGTCACTTAACCCTGTTTGCCTCAGTTTCCTCATCTATAAAATGAGCTGGAGAAGGAAATGGCAAACCACTCCAGTATCTCTGCCAAGAAAACCCCAAATGGGGTCATGAAGATTTGGACACAATTAACAACAGCATGCTACCTCATAGCCTCTCAGAATTTCATCTATAAAATGAAAATTATAATTATACTACCTACAGTTATGAAGATCAAATGACATACTGCATGTAAAGTGCTTTGCACATTTTAAATGTTACGTAAATATGTTTTTATTATTATGTCAGCCCACATCTTACCAACCTAGTTGTTACTCTCTAAAATAGATCTTACATTTCAGACAAACTAATACACTTAACCATGGGTAAACCCTGATTGGCTGGTTCCAAGGTCTGTACCTGTGACTCATTCTCTCTCTGAGTATCAAACTGACTCAAACTCAGTTCAAGCTCACCTGCTACAAGAAATCTTTCATAATTTACATACAGGCACACACACACACAAGTACCCCTGTCATTAATAGCTTCTCCACTTGGCACTTCTATACTTAGAATTATAAACCTGTTTTGCTGAAAGATAGCTTGGCAAATATGTGTTTTTAGTAAATATGTTGATTGACAAAGACACACAAACTTATGCACTAACTCACATGAACCTCATATACCAACACAACTAGTCAGCTTAATGGGAAAAAAAAAGAAGAAACAGAAACCACCTGTCGACAAACCTCTTCCTAAATGTCACTGGATTTACTTATCACTTTTTAACCAATGACTTTGGCAGATTGTCAGGTGGTAATGAGTCAGATTTAGATAGAAATAAGGTGCATCAAGTTCTTGAAAACTTTAAAGCCTAAATAAATATCAGTTACTATTGCTATTTTTTTAAATTAGTGTTACCTTGGTGTTCTTGTCTATTTTATGGAATTCAGGGAAAAGTCTCTATACTGTTATTCTTTTCTATTTAATACTCTGTGACCTATTACACAAGGGGGAAAATCACTGCTTTTTTGTAATTGAATAAGAGAATTGGGATGCAAGGTGATCGATCCTCTGTAGGCTCACTGAAACTACTTTGGGAATATTATTGCTATTAATAATCATCATTTTCATCTTTTTCAATGTGATTTAGCTATAAATGATCAAGGAAAAGGTTTCTATCCTGCTATTATTCTTTTGTATCTAATGTTCTGCAAGCTATTGCACAGATGAATACAATAGCTGCCTTTTATAGCTGGATGATGTTGATGACAATGACCCAATGATGACTGAGTTCCCACCCCCCCTCCAAAAAAATAAAAAACACTTTCAGGAAATCTACTCCTATTTCACAGACAAGGAACCTAATACTCAGAAAGTTTAAGTGACTTGTCTGTTGTCTTAGAGCTAGTAGGTACCAAAGTCAGGATTTTAACCCAGGTTGTTTGATTCTAGGCCTACCACTCTTTTTATGCCAACAGAAATGAAGTCATAGTTATAGGCTCCAACTATCAAATATAGGGAATTTACTAAAAATTTTTTTCTCTCCCCACTAATAACATGATAGAACCTAAATTTTCTAATCATTAAAAGATAATCTAAAATTCCTTCCACCTTCACATTTCACCTGTGTCTGCATGGGAAAATATAGAATCAGGGAGTATTTGAATTGGAAAGGACTTTAGAGAACACCTAACCTCAATTCCTTATTTTATACAGAAGTATACTGAAGCCCAAGGAGTTGAAATGATTTACCTATGATCACACAGCTAGGTAGTGGGTAGATTGGAAATGAAGTCATGCAACTCTTAGTTGGGTTCTTTCTAGTATATCATACTATACTTTAGTAGCTCTATAGAAACTCCCTAAATAATTGAAGTTTGAAAGAAAGGACTTTTAAACATTGATTACTATGGGAAGGAGGAGAAAAAAAAGAAGGAAACATTTTTCAAAATATCCAAGTAACTGGCAAAACTTCAAACTTCACCCCAGACAGATCTATGACTGGATCTAGATAGAAGACAAGCTATTATCAGAAGAAAAAATATGTGCTCATTCCCTTCTCTAAAGGCTTAGCAAAAAGAAAAGAGTCAGGGCAATAGAAAAGTTGAAGGACTATCATGAAGAAAACGTAGGACAAAGGAATGAGGAAAAGATAGAATAATATACAAGGGAGAGGAGGAAGAGTTGGAAATTATATTAGACATAAATAGCACCAAGAAAATCCTCCAATGGAAATAGATGAGAGAATGCATCTCCTTTCCTCGGCAAAGGTGGGGACTATGAGTCCAACTTCACATATACAGTTAGATTTGGTTGACATGTTGTTTTGTTTTGCTAAACTGCTCTTGCCCCTTCTCTTTTTTATTTGCTTCTGCCTGTGATGGTTCAGAAAAGGGGAAGGGAATATATTCAGAAATGTTTGTTAAATGATGTTTAAAAATTATTTTTAACTCTGGAAGAGTAAAATGCTTCCCCCACCACCACCACCTATGTTTATTTAGGAGACTGATTAGAGAGAAGAAAAGATAATTGGGGGTGGAAGCGGGGAACAATTATGAGTAAGACAATGAGTTATTGCATTTGAGGAAGAGGAAAAATAGTATTCCTCTGATCCTATAAGTCAAGAAAGTCACTTTGAACTTTTTCTTTTTTGTTACCTAAATAAAAAGGGGTCTGAGGTCTTTTAATATAATGCCAGAAGAAGTATGATATTAGCTAAAAATGAGTGAGAAGAATAAATGATGACATTTGAAATGCTTAAGGCACCTGTATAAAACACACACACACACACACACACACACACACAGAGTAATACGTATTTCCCAAAGCTGTTCTACTTAGATTTCTTTTAATTGCACTATAAGGAAACCTGAATAAATTTGAATTTTTGAGTATGAGGAAATCAGATACCTAGGCTTTATCTATCAGTCCATCTACCTACCCATGATTCTATCAGGCCATAGTCACCCACAAAAAATATCAAAATAATCAATTTATTTAAAAAATAATGAATTCAATGAAATTTCAAAAAAAAACTTTGTAGCCCTTTATTCCAGTGAATAGAAAAAAATAGTAATTCAAGGGAATTCATAGAGTATGGCTAAGTTTGTTATTTGATACTAAGAAGAAGAGGATTGGGCATGGACAATATATGTTATTCTTTTTTTAATGTTAATAGAAAGAACGAGGAGAATGGCACCAATACTGACATTTCTGCTTACCTCACAGGAGCTCATACAGAAGAGATTCCTGAATACTAAAAAGGAAAAGAATAACTTCTAGAAAAGAAACATAGGATAAACAATGCACATGCATGTAGACGCACACACACACACACAAACACACGAAGAACTGAAGAGACATAAGAAAGCAGAAAAGAAGAATGCAAAAAAAGTAGCATGGACAAAGGTCAGGAAGGAAAAGTACACAAGGACATTAGGAAGAAAAGGTGGCTTCAAAAGCTTGATTTGTAGGAGAAGGCAAGACAGAAATATAAATGAGATGACTATTCAGCTTTGTAAGAGGTTCTGAGACATAATTTCTGTGATGGCACTGAGAAGCAGGTCAAATTCACTATCATGGGCTTATAGACAGGTTTGTATCAATGTGCAATACAATGGCTCATCAAACAATTTGACTTTCTTCCCACCCCCACTGAATATATTGTTCTTTTGCTGTCAGTCTTAGGGAATCACATCAAATAAAAATCAACAACTTATTATTGAGCCACAGCTGTACACTTAGCCGTATGCTAGGGTTTGGGGGAAACACAAAACTCAGATAAGAATGGCTCCTGCCTTCCTGAAGCTTATAGTTCAGTTGGAGGGAGGAGGTTCAGACACAAATATTGATGACTTTAGTAGCAATATTATATTCTAAGTCCATTGGAGAAGGAAAAACATAAGGTTTGAGGAGGGAATTTGTTATTACCCAAATATATCAAAGAAGGCTTTGGTATTTAAGTTGGATTTAGAAGAATGGGCAGAGGTTCAGCAAGGGCAAGGAAGGCATTCCAGTTGTGAGGAATAATGTGGACAAATTGATCTTTGGTTTTTCTCATTTCTTTTTAGTATCCTTCTCCAATCTCCTATTGTTTCTTTCCACTGTCCCCCCAAAACCCTCTATCATGATGATGCTTTCTCATTGCCCAAAGTTACATAAAAGTCCCCCAAGTTGCAAAATTATCTTTCCTATTCATTTTACCTCTCTGAAAATGAGAAAGCACATAGGGGACAGGGAAACCCTATGCACAGATCTATTTTAGAGTTTCAGACAAAGTATCGCATTAAAGTAATTCACAGACTGAAAGGAGTGCCAGGCTTAATCCTCTCAGGAATATTTGCCTTTATTCTCTAACACAACCGAATCTTTAAATACTGGACTGTGCTGTCACTGTAAGGAAGGATCATAGATTCAGAGCTTATGGAGACTTCTGAGTCTATTTCAAATTCTTTACTTAATAAGTGAGGAAACTGAGGCCAAGGAAGGACAATAAAAACAGCCCTTGACTTACTTCAACATCCTTTTGAGAAACCTTTCACCACCTTCTGCCACCTCCTCCTAAGTTTCTCTTTTTTTCTGTTACTCCTTCCCCAGGTTCTGTTACTTATAAGCTAACCACACACCACCAAAAATACCATTTGACCACTTTCTGTGTATGAATCCTAGCTAATCATCAATTAGCATAACTAGAGATACCCCAGGAGATAGGACCTGCAGATAATAAAGGGCCAGAGGGACAAGGATGTGGAATTTCTTAAGGAGGATGAGTCAAGAGACAGTGGTTGTTGGTGGAGAGGGGTGCCTGATCCCTCTGACTCAAGGTCAGATGGGAGATTCAAGTCCTGGGATGAGAGAAGCCTCTTTCCCCCTTGATCAGCTGAGCATCCCCGTTAGAGATGGTGGTATTAATATTAATCTCCCTCTTTGGTCCCCAAATTTCTAAGGCAGAAGCTGTATGTAGGGTGGTAAGGTAGAAAAATCACGGGCTCAGATGACCAAGGTTCAAATCTGCCTCCTACTGCTTAAAATCAATGGAACCTCAGGCCCTCAGAATGAATTTTACTTTATAAATTGAGGGAGCTTGAATTGGAGGTCCCTTCCAGCTCTAGATCTGTGATCAATCTGGTCTCTGGAAGAAGAGGATAGTGACCATTCCTAGGCAGCTGACAAAGCAAATTTGAGGACATAATCTCCGTCCTTTCTTCTCCTTATCTCTCATGCTCCAAGGGAAGTTTTCACCCCCTCCTTATTAAAGAAGTTGGGCAGTCTGGACATCTGGGTCACCATAGGGTGCAAGGATTGGGGTTCTTAACCTAGGGGTCATGGACCAAATTTTAGAAGATCAGTGAACATAGTTGAGGAAAAAAATACCATCTTTATTTTCACTAATTTCTTATTAAAATTTAATTATCATTTAAAAATATTATGAGAGGTAGCTCATAAGCCTCATCAGACTGCCAAAGAGGCCCATGACCCAAAAAAATTAAGATCCCCTGCTTAAGAAGGTGGCTTCTTCCAAGTCTAAATCCAACAGCACCTCATGGAAGGAGGAGCCAGATGAGCCAATTGGACAGAGCCAGATGAGTATCCATTTGATGAAGAATTTAACATAAAATGTATAGATATAAAAGTTTATTAATTTGTAATTTATAAAGTTACAATGTGTGAGAATAAATTTTACATGACTTTGAGCTCTATCATTGTATTTTGCATATCTTTGTAAAAAAATGAAATACGATCATTGAATATTGGTTTTGGCCCCCAATTGACCTTGGTCCTAATGTCTTCAGTTATTGCCCAGAGTCCTTTCAGAATGTATGCCACTTTTAACTCAGGCTCTACACCATATCATTTTATAAACACAGAGGTTAAAAGGTGTGTGGAATTAGGGATGTTATGGGCACAACGTATTGAAAGAATAAAATGTGTTAGGGGAATGAATTTCAAATGTCCTTTGTAATTATTTGGGGCAGTGTTGGGAGGGGGATAAATAGGTGTGTCCCAAAAGTTTTAGTGAATTTAAACTATTAAACCTGAAAACTGCACTAAGACTTTGGGATAGTCTGCATTACGAGAGTGATAGAAATATATCCAAATGAAGTGCTTTGATCATTTTCTCAGAAAGACTCTCTAAATACAACCAGGAGGAGCAAAGCAAAAAGCCAATAGACAGTGGTATCACATTAAGATACAAGACATTTCATCCCAATGACAAGAGGCAAATATTTCCATTTTAAGGAAAAGAATCTGGTTCATGGATGATTGAAGTGATTCAACTCTGCAACTCAGTAGGAAAACCATAGGAATCAGAGCCAGAAAGAACTTTGGGGATTATGCCACCCAATTGCCTAATTTTACAGACCAGGAAATTGAGGTCCAGAATGGGGAGGTGACTTGCCCTATGTCATTCAAGCAACAAGTTGAAGAATCAGCCCTTGTAACCAGATCCTCTGGACTCCAAGTCTCAGTACTCAGTACAAGATAGTACTGTAGGGTACTATCACAAAAGGAAGTCATGTTTATAACTTAGAGATATTGGAAGATCACAAGTGTAAAGCTGCAAGAGAATTTAGATACCTTCTAGACTCACATTTTATTTTACAGATAAGGAAATGAAGGCTCAGAGAGGCTAAGTGACTTGTCAAAGGTCACACCATGGGAACTGAACCCATGTCCTTTTTCTTTAAATCTATTCTTCTCTCCAAGGACCAGATTACCTTTCAGGAGATAGAGGGACTTGAATTGACTGAGAGATTTTTGTTTCTGTCCCTTTTCAAACAGAAATGCCTCCCCTGCCCTGCCAGCACCTGTCACTTTGGGAAAGGTGTGTGTAACTATGTGTTTCTTAGCCCCCACAGACCCAGGAATCTTTGACTTTGTACCTTGCATCTAAGGACATTTTTGGAGATATGCTAAAGAAGAAAAAAAAGAGGATAATCCTTTGGACAGAGTTTTATTGGGGCCTTACTCAATAGCTACATAAGATTAGAATAACTCCAGAATTACCTCAGAACATCCATGAGAGCTATGTGAGTTGTGAATAGTTCTAGAACTACATAAATAGTCAAATAAGATGATGCTGATCTGTAATTAGTCCTTGCATCTTATATTTCAGGCTGGGGAATCCAAAGCAGCACAACTTTTCTCTCTCTCATTCTGAATTACCCTATTCCCTTCTCTCCCTCCACCCCCACCCCCACCAATTATCTTTCACTACTGTAAACCCTAAATCATAGTAGCTGTAAGCCTCCATCCAGGACTCTTGCTCCTGGATCAGAATGCCTCTTTCTAGCTACACCTTGGATTTATAAAGTCATTTCTAGAATAATTTAGAACATTCCCTATCTTTGCTAACAGAATACACCTGCCAAGGGAGAATGGGAACAAATCTTCAGTCTGCTGAAGTAAAAAGTAATCAAGTAAAAAAATCCCTAAGCACATTTTAATGAAAAATCTGGTTCAGAGCCAGTTTCCTTACCTAATTTTAAATATGGATAAAATCATACTTGTGTTTTTTTCTCTCATCCATTGATTTTGAAAGAAATCAAAATTTGACCTCCCTCCTGTTATTTCTCAATCAGTTTTAGATGCAGATAGAGATTTAAACCATCTATTTTTGAATCAAATATGATTTTCTATAATAACATGTCTGAGTTTTATGGTGACATAGATTTTTTTGTATTAAAATGTCTTCATTAAATTCATATTACAATACATAATTTTCATTCTTTACCATCCTGCATCCTTGTAGTATGCTTCCATTGATGGAAATGTCTCCACTGAGCTTCCGGGAGCCAGGACTCAAGCCATTTTAGACCATCCTGTCCAGTGTTGCTTTCCTGCTTCTTGGGAGTTTTTTCTTTCTATGTGGTCATTATTTTTGGTAATACACTCTGAAGATGAAGAATATGTGAGAAGTTTTCAGTTAAGATGGTATCAAACAGGGACTATGTCTCTGTGATTAACTTGCAATGAACTACCACTCATTTAATGTTTTTCTACATCTAAGCTTGGAGAAAGTGAGAACAATAAAGAAAATAGACATTATGAATGGAAAAGACTACATAGGTATTGAATATCCAAAAAATGTAGTTTACCATCATGTGGAGATTCACAAAATTATCATACATGTAATTATTTCCATATTGATTAGCTGTTTTGGCAAATAAGAGATTTTTATAGTAAAGAGTTGAGAAATAAAAATAGGATAACTACAATCATTCATAGCTGTTTTTACTCTATAAATCTACCTTTTTTTAGGTCTAAGAAAGTTTATTTGAAATACATGTATAATCATACACAATTTCTGTGCATACATATGTTATGTATATGTGTATAGATAAGTGTATATATACATGATGTGTGTATTGTACATACAAACATATGACACATGTATATGTGCACATGCACGACCTATATGTATATGTGCACATATACATGTATGCATATATATTCTCTAAACTTTTTAGGCAAATTCATTTATTTCCTCACTGCCTCAGTTTGCCTCAGTTCCCTTCAACAGACTTAGGTCTAATATTTATCAAGGCACACTAGATTCAGGGGTGGTGGGGGACAGTTACAGAGACAGGGAAATTGGGATAGGGCTAGTTTACTTGATCTCAACATTTAAAAGAGGCTTTTCAAGAGAATAAGAAACTCTTAAAAGTAATCAAAGTGGAGAGAGAATCAATATTGGTGTCAGGAAGGCATGGGTTCAATTCCTGCCTCGTGTACATACTATATGATCCTAGGTAGGTTACTTGATCTGCCCAACCTGTCAGTGAAACTCTTTAAGACTGTAATTGCAGAGTAGCTATCTGATTGGCCATGGTTTGCTCAGAGGAATGTCCAAGGGCATTAAAATCTCAGCTCAGTACAGAGAATTCAGAGAATGCCAATACTTATTTCTAGAGGCAGTAGGGCAAAATACATAGAGGCTGAATGTGGAGCCAGAGAACCTCTGAATCTTGACTTTGCTCCTACTATCTTGAGCATGTCACTCAATCTCCCTGAGACTCCATTTGCTCATCTATAACATGAGGGAGTTGGCCTAGGTGACCTAACTCCAAGTACCTTCCAGCTCTAAATTTATGATCCTAAGACCCCAGGCTTCAAAGCTTACAAAGAGTTTTCCTTGCAACAACCCTGGGAGGTAAATACTGAAAGCGTAACTGCCCACATTTTCCAGATGAGAAAGCTAATTTTTAAAGAGGTGATGTGACTTGAACATAGCATTGAAGCAATTATTCAAACTCAATTGTCTAACTGCAAATCCAGTACTTTTTCTACCTAGGTCTTTTGACTCCAAGGCTAGCCCTCTTTCTACTATATGCTATGTTAATTGTACTGCACCATTCTTCCTCCTTCAAAAATACCTGTGGGTTTGTAAAAAGGTGACCTTTCATCACTCCCCAGGGAGGAGGAGAAATAGAAGAAGCTCACCTCACTAAATACTGGCACGAGGTTGGTTACAAAGGCTGTCAGCAGATAGATGGAATATAAAGCATGAGAAAGAGGGGAAATGAAAGTTGGCACACAGAAAGAACTTAAACCACCTGTCATTTAGATATGCTACATGTAGCCCCCTGAAGTTACGTGCATTTATCATGACAGAAGCAAAGTTCTCAAGCAATCTCTATTAATATTCTTTTGCATGTAACTATAAGATCACTCTGTTGTTCTTTGAATTTGAAACTGTCCTCTGAAACACAATAAACACAGTACAACTAGAAACCTCTTAAGCCATAGTTAACTTATAAATGAGGTGTTAGTACTGTAGTTCAGTACAAGTACTGGAAAGGGAATTCATTTTATTTCTGACAATACTGGGTTACTTTTTTGCTCCACATGCAATATGGGCATGCGTTTCTGTGAATACATGAAACATCACTATATACACTCTGATATAGTCACATAGATAGAAAAGTTGACTTACCTAGTTGAGCAGATGCTACTCTTCCAGATCTCCAGAGCTTTTTTGTATCACTTGTGGGATTTTCAAAAATAATGCAAACAACTCATTGCTAGAAGTTACAATTACAGGAAACCTTGCAAAGAATCCAGGAGGGAACAGACAACAATAACAAGAAATTCTGCATCATCTTAAAGGCGTAATGACACCCAGCTGATTGAAATGCAATGACTATTACCCAAAAACTGTCCTAAAGAGTCAGAGGTAAGACATTTTATGGGTGACATGCTTGTGTCATGGTGCCATTTGTATCATACTCATTCAGAAATATGATTGGAAATTAGCTCATTAAGAAAACATTATCCACATGAAGATGAAAACCAAGACCAAGAGAAATCATACATGATGAAAAAATATAACCTTTAAATTAATAGTACCTAGGTAGAAAATCTTCTTATTTGCCAGCAGTGTTCACATTGGGGAAATAAAAGGATTATCTTCAGGCAGGAAAAGCTTTTTCCTGTAAGAATGTATTGCTATCTTATCATTATTATTAATAGTCTTGTTAATAAAAAAAAATAATGACTGTAGCTTGGTTATTGTTCCAAGTGTGGTTCCAAAACTCCAAATACCCATCTTGGTTTCAATGGCTCCATTTCTGCCATTTCAATGGCTCCATTTCTGGTGTCAATGAAAATGTGGGCAATATCCGCGTTTTTTGCCCTGGTCAGTTCTTTGGCAGACGAAGATGGAGGAGTTCTCTTGTGTTAGTCACTACTCCTGCTATACTAGTAAAGTACAGCACACTGTTAAGTGATCTTTATTTCATTTTAAAGCCAACAATTTCAGCTGTTTCTTTGGTTTCTTTTTCTAAATGACGCGAAGTTTTAATCAGGCAATATTAAAATTCACAGCTTTAAAAGCAGGCATATCATTTCCAAATATAAACTCAAGAATTTGTAGTCACTGCAACACATTAACCTGTCTGTTTTAAGGAAACAATACATTATTGGTCCATTTGGCTGCCTTGAACACATATATCCTATGTCTATAACTTAAAAATAGGTGTGCATCCAACTAAATTGTAGCAGGAATTTTAGAATATAACACTTGAAATTTTGCTTTTGAAAATCATAACGTTTAGTTCCCTGAACAAAAAAGTCCTCTCTTTGCCTACCTCATCTCAATCTCATATTATTTTAAAGAAAGGAAACTTCATTCCATATTCTAGAAAAGTATATTGGTAGGGTAAGGTTTAACAGAGCCAGAGAGAATGTGCAAGGAGTGAGAAAGTGAATTGATGGATGGATGGTTAAATGAATATAAATGAACTGACACCTTTACAGGAAAATAACATTTCTTTTCTTTTTTTATTCTATAGATCAGTGGGTTTTGTATCTGTAATTCTTTCATATCAGCAAAGAGGAAATAAACTCTCATGTAAATCATTTTCCCCCCATCTGGAAGCATATTAAAACCATGCAGTTTTTTTTTCTTTTAAGCAGAGTCTTTTTTCCCTATTTGCTTATCAGTTCATCCACCATTACATTTTAAATGAAATTGCAAGACCCTCCTCCCTCCCCCAAATTCCAGCCTGATGTAGAAAAGTGGGAAGCAGACTTTTCCTGCTTTAGAATAGTGACCTAGATTCAATTACAGATAGACCCAGAAGAGAGAAATGACACCTTACAATTTTCTTAGCGGTCTTGAAAAATTAGAAATCCCAAAACAATACCTCATAGAAAGGGATCTGTTTATTTTCCCATTATTCTGCCTTACCCTTTCTCTCCCTAAATTACATTTCTTTGGCCTATTTAATTGTTCCTGATACACCATCAGGCTTTCCCAAGGGATTTTTGGAATCATAAAAACTCGATTTTCCAAGAAATTTCTCTCAGAGTTTTAGCTTTTGTGAGAGTGTATATCTCTCCTGTTATACACAGTCTAGATGAAACCAGCAGTCTGAATCCAGACAATATAAAATGTAACTGGGGGGTGGGGGGGAAGCATCTTTCACAGTGTCACAGCAAAAATAATATATCACACTACATTATAAAAGTAACTATTACAATTATGATGTGGTCGAATAAAGCATTGAACAGGCAAGTATATTTTACTGTGTTTTCCCAATTACTCAGAAATATTTAATCAAAAGAATAGGAAGAGGGGAGAATTCTCTGATACTTGCCTATTGACTTTTATCACTAAATTAAGCATATAAATGACCTGAAAGGATGGCTTGGTGTATTAAATTAAAAAGAAGAAGAAGACAATTATTCTCTCTTCTTTTCCCCTCCCTTTCTGATCTCAGCCTGAAAGGAGTCTCAGGGAGATAAGAAAGATGGGATTCAGTTCTGGTGCAGCTTTCCGGGCTGTCCTGCTTATATGAAATCAACTAGGATACACTTAGAAGCAGTCAACTGCCTTCTATGGACCATTTTAATTTTGTTGCTCAACTGACCAAACTCCGTCAACTTCAGCTCCCCTTTCCTCCTTTCCAACACCCCAAATCAGAACTCGGATGCTTAGGACAGTTTGAAACCCTATAAGTGAGAGAGAGGCAGGATTCGACCCGGGCTGATACGAATATCATTAACCCCTTCTGGTAACATCGAGAAGAGACAGCGTACAAAGGGGACACAGATGGGCTTGAAGCCTGTGGCTTTTCGGAATTATAAAGCATTGACTGCTAGCTAGATCGAACTGGGGAATTGCATACAATGCAGACTATAGCTGTTTCAACAGTATCGGGGGAAAGAAAGGAATAGGGCAAAGGGGAAATAGAACACAGTCTCTCAGAGATTTTCATGTTGGAAGAGGCTTCTGGGTGAGTGCTTATGTGGACTTCCAGCGGGAATTGGATCAGGGTAATTCGTTTTCCTTTCTACCGAGTTCAAGAGTGGGGAATGTGAGTGGCCCCTCCCTTCCTCGAGAAAAGGTCTCCACTCCGCTGGACAGTAAAGAAGTCAGCTAAGGACCCGTAGTGCGGGAGCTGGTGGTTCCATTTCAAAGTGAAAATCTCCAAGCTTTGGGAACCGATATTCAAAAAAATATATAATCTTCATATGCAGTTCAATGGAGGATCCTTATAATTTACAGCACTAGATAAGGCTAGAAGATGTAATAAAAAAAAATTCTGAAGCAATTCTCCACCCCCTCTACTCGTATCTCCCCCCCCACCTCCTATATTGAATTGCACCTTGGGCAACGGTGCAGAATCCAGAATCTTAACTTCTCTCAACATATGTTTCTAGCAGATAAGTAAACAATCTGGACGTGAAATGAAAATTTTAATTAATGCAGTAATGCTATTACACCTCAAGTGTGCAAATCCCATTGACTTGCCCTGCGACAACTGGGGAGGGTGGGGGGGGGAAAAAGCGAACAAGCAACCACCACAAATTCTAATCTGCGCTTGCTTTTCAGCCAGTCCCAATTGTTTTCATAGTTTGCTTCCTTTGAATTAATCTCATCTTATATTTCAATAATTACCAGCTACTCAACTCCCCTTTCTCATGCACTCAAAGGCTGACTCCCTCTTTTTTTTCTTTCCTTCTCTCCCCTTTTCTTTTTCTTTCTTTCTTTTTTTTAATAAACAGTCTCTTTTTCAAGTAAACATCAACCTGGATTTAATTTCTAGGGATTGTTTTTTTTCCCAAGTACAAATATGAGTTTTTGGAAAGCGATAGCTAGAGACATAGCACGTTATTTCTTGTTTAGTCATTCAATGTGGCATGTTCAGCTATAGCGAAGTATTTAGTTATTTGCCCTAATAAAATCATTTCTGAACAGGTTTAAAATCTCCTTTGATTTTTCCTAGCTTTGCCAGAAATGGGGGTAGGGGAGTGAAGGTAAGTCAAAAGTAAGAACCAAGAGGGAGGGGGGCTAAAGGGGAGGGGGAGGAGAGAGAATTGGGATACGCATAGAATAGGTAGTTTTAAAGCATTTTTTTTTTCAATCCGGCTCACAAAGAACGCACTTTCAGGTGTTTCAACAGAGACCTGTAATTCTTACTCCGACCTGCAGCCCCCTTTTCAGACTCCCTTCTTTCAGAGGATCTGATTGATTTCTTTCTTCAGGAACTTTTACTTTTCCCCAGTGTTTACCTCTCTTCCTCCCCAGCTTCCCGCTCCCACTGTCTTTGTCTATCTTTCTTTCTGCATCACCCTCCCCCTCCACCCCCGCTGTATTTGTCTCATCCGATCTTTTATTGTGTTCATGTCCAGTCTTTCCTTCTCATGTGACTCTAACTCTTCCAAAAGTCGATTCTATAAAACCAATCGCCGCACCCTTTTCCTATCATCCCCCACCCACCTCCAGCCAAATCCCCAGTTTGGATCTTTAATAGTACCCTCCCTCCCCCATTGGCTATTTTCAGTTAGAAGAAGAGTTTGTCTATAATCACCTTTCTCATCTCCAGGATATGGAAGTTTCTGAATAGACGTTAATCTGTCTGCCACCCAGACCCCACCTCTAAAGGTTCACAGGAGTCAATTCCACTGTGCTTTAAGAAGCGAAAACAAACAAACAAACAAACAAATAAACAAATAAATAAAACCTTCCATTTTCTTCCTGCCTTCAGATACTGGCATCCTTTTACACTTCTTACTTTCAAATTTACCCTAGTTACAGTCCCGTGGCTTTGTCTTGAAAGGAAAGGAAAGAATGGAGTTGGAGCGGGAGATGGGAGGAAAAGGAGGAGTCGTGGAACACAGAGGATGGTGGAAAGAGATCTAGAGAAGCGACTATGGTGATGGTAACAGGGATAGCAAAGAATCCAAATGGAGGTAATACTGGTCCTTCTGGAACTGGGAAAAGTTCTGGGACAAGTCTCTTATGGAAGCTCGATCGGTATCTGTAGACGGTTGGAAATACCTTTCCCTAGGCTACCTGCCATCTCTACTCAGGCTGGAAATGGAGGGAAAGTGGAGGAGAAGAGAAAATGACCAGGAGATTTTTCTCTTTTATTTATTCTTTTACCGTGGTTGGTAGCAGGCACACTTACCTGCCCACAGGAACACTAGAACTTTGAAATTATATATACTAACCAACCAGATAGTCGGGTCTCTACACATCTGGGTAATGTCAACTCCAAAGGGGAACTCACTCCCGCATTCGAAGAAAGAGCTGATTTAGGGATTTGCTTCTAGTTTTTTTTAAAAAAAATATTAAATATTTTGAAGACGAGAAGAAGGCTGTTTCTGACCACAAAGTGCTTTGGAGTTGGTGATTTATTAACTTATTTTTCCAAAAGAACCTCTAAGGACAGAGAAAATATGAACCAAAAACATAAAAAAAGCAAAATCGCTGTTTACTTGAAATATCAAAAGGTCTCTAATGACAATATGCCACTTATAGAAAAAGTCCTTAATGTACGTCGATTTCTCTCGGAGGAGATAGACCTTATTATCAGTAACAGATAAAGTATAAAAAGTGTTTACAACTTCGAGAACATTCAAATACCTTCTTTTAAATAAAATTGATAAAGTCAAGTATTCTTTTTAAAGAATCTCTCTCTCTCTCTCTCTCTCTCTCTCAGCAAATAGTGAGATTGGAATTTTAAATTCTTACGAATTACTTGATATTCACATTCAAATTAGTAAAAACTCCTTGACCAAGGGAACAAGAATGACAAGGTTGAAAAGTGAACTATGAGAAGAGACTTACTACATTCTCCTAATTCTATTTTTATTTCTATTTCTATGCCTGGTGGGCAAAAGGGGAAAGAATTTCACTATTTGCCCCACCAAAGAAAAATCCCTATATCCAATGAATTCTGTCTTCAGTGTGCTTACATAAGTTATCAAAGTAGAAAGACCAATAGGACCCATATCCCATAGCCAGAGACTGTAGAATAGGTAGAAGTGGTGTCATTTGAAGAGAAGGGAGGCCTCCCTGCCTTCAGATATTGCCTGCATCAGGCCTGAAATACTTCACTTCATCACAATTTCAACAATTACTGTATCATTTGTGTTAAATAGCCATCTCTTGTAAAACGAAAATTACCTTATGGTTAAGTCGTATCTAGTCCCGCACACCTTAGTGTGAATTATTCAAGAAAATGAGAGGTTGAAGAAACTGAGCTAATGAGAGTTTCGATGAGGGACTGGGCTAGACGCAAGAAAAATCCTTTAAGTGTGGATACCCCCCACCCCCCCAAAAAAAAGACGATTCTGAGCGAAGAGCTGCAGTAACAGAGGACCACCTAAAGGTCCTGAACTACTGGGAGTGGAGGGGCGGGACAGAGGAGGAGAGAGAGAGCCGAAGGCGAAGTTCGGGAACTTCGCAATTTCCTTCGGAGTCTATGAATAACACAAACAAGAAGCTCCCCTCCGGCCCCTTCACGGCTACCCAAACTCCAAGGAACTGAGCGGGTGCGAAAGAGAGAGCATTCTTTTCCTCCTAGTCAGAAAAGAAAGAGCATGTGACCTCTCCACTTTTCTATTTTTGCAAATTCTTGAGGAAAGCGGGCCCTGGATGCTCATTAAGCCAATCGCCAGGCTACCTAGAAGTCTGTGGCCGTTTCAGCCATTTCTCTAGGAGCAAGCCACGGAGGGACAGGATGCCCAAAGCCTTGCGTTCTACAGGAATGACCCCAAATTTTAGTGGGGCAAATCAGAACCCTTTCCTCTCAGCCTTTTACTTAGTCTCACGGTGGTGGGGGGGAGGGGATGGAGACTCGCTGAACATCGCTTGGGCACGCGCAAGTGCTCAAGCAAACCCACATCCTACAAGTTGCTACTTTCAGGCGGCAGAAAGCTAATAAGTGGAAGGCAACTCTTTTCTGCGATATGGTCTCTGAAAGCGCCAGATTCCAGATTGCAGGCGGGGTGTTGGATATCCCTACAGGCATTGTTTAATGATTTTATTGAAAAGAAGAGACAGTTGTGAGAAAACAGGTTTGACAAGGAGCTGCGTTTCCCTCCCTCTCGAGGGAATTTCTTTTTTGTCTGTTTCTGACATCAAAGTCAGCAATCGGTTCATTTCAATGTCATAATGATTATTTAATGTATTTATCTGTGCTGAGTAACTTGCTCCCCACGCAGGAGGGCGGGCGGGGGAACTCTTCCAGGGAAAGCAAAGACTGAAATGCCTTAAAAGGTAAACGAAGCTATAGTAAAAACAGGTTAAAAGAAGAGGTTGTAAAATAAACACTGTAGAAAGGAAGAAGAAAAGGAAGAAGGGGGGCAATAGAAGAAAATATGATTTGGTCATAAGCTCTGTGCACTTAATTCTCCTTACAGAATATTGTTAGATATTGGTCTCAGTATTAAAAAAGAAGAAAAAGAAAGAAAAGCGCCATTCTCATCCACACACACACACACACACACACACACACACACTCAACTTTGGAACTATTTTGCCCAAAGCATCCAGTGGAGTGAGAAGAGTTTGGGGGCCCTTGGGGCGTCTCTGCTCCACCTAGAGCCACCACTAAATAGTTTGTCCTCCAAACTCAAGATAACTCTATTGGCCCTGGTCAGATACTAACCACTGAGACATAGGATCTTTCCCCAGAAAGACTCCTCTCCACCAAGCTTAGGGTAGGCACTATATTCCCTCGAGCTGATGCCTCCTGTACCGCCGTCTTGTGGGTACCGGTAAGTGTCTGGTGCACACTCCCTCCTCAACCCCAGTCCTCCTCTCCTGCAGGGTCTTCTCTGAGCCCGCTCTTCAATCGAGCTCTTCTTGAAGACCGACCCCTGTAAACCTAATCTAGGGAGATGTTAAGGGACACTGAGCTATGCAGAAGATCAGAGAGGCTGACAGCTACTGTCAGTTGGGGTTAAATCAGAGACCACACTATCTCACGTAAGGTTCCCACTTGAAGGCTTACCTCGGTTTCCGCATTAGGGGAGGAGGAGACTTTCCCAGAGTGTCCCAAGTCTCCCTCCCAGATTGCAGCCTCAGTCAAGCCAGTCTCTAATTGTCTTCATTTGTAAGAGGGTTTTTGTGATGCTAAATAAGCGTGGTTTAGCCATTCTACCATCCCCTTTCATACCTCCCCTCCCTTACTCGGCCCTTTGTTTACCCTAGCCTGATCTCTCTTTTATTTATCTATCTATTATTTATACGCTTCCCCTCCTATTCAGGCCCCGTGTATGTTAATTGTGTTATACCATTTAATCCTAACATTGGTCTCAAAAGAGCACTTAATGAGAAAAGCATATCCAACACGGATCACTCTGCTATTCAGCTCAGCCAGATGGACAACTGCTAACTTTTTTTTTTAATGAAAATCCCCTTTTCACAAAGGGGTTCCGATGAATAGGCTTCAAATAGTACCTCAAACATAGTTAATTGTTTTTAGGACAATATGCTAATCCACTAGTTTCGACTTGAAATTCTGTTTATAATTTCTCCCTCTTCAATCCACCTCCACATACCTAACCCCATGGAAACACACACATAACAATAACAACACAAAGAAAACAAACCTTAACAACCAGTCCTGCCCCGCCCCCCAGCACACACAGACCCACAACACACACACTCACATAAACACTTCCTGCCTTCTCTCTTGGCTTTCCTAAATTAAATGCAATGCAAAAGACACGCACCCTGTGGGGGAGGGGGGGAGTGGGAAGTTACAATGTGGCCACAGCCAAGGATGATGGAAAAGGTTGGGGGTTTGTGTGGAGAGTAATAGGAGGTTCAAACTCCTGTTTAAATAGATAGGATGGCAGGGGTGTGAAGCCATCCTCCTTTCCTTCAAATTCTGCCAGAAAACAGTTACCTTGGGGTAAGGCCTCGAGGGAAAAAAAACAAAAAACAAAAAATAGAAGCATTTACTCTCACTCTGTCTCTCTCTCTCTCCCCCCCCCCATTCACTCCTTCCTTTCCTCCCTCCATCCTTTCCTTCTCCTTTCTTCTTTCCTTCCCTCCTCCCTATCATCCTTCCTACCTTCCTACCCAGCTTTCCTTTTTCTACTCAGGCTTGAATCCTAGACATAACTTCTTAGGGTTACTTGTCCTCCTAAAGGACATGCCACCTGATTCTTTAAAGACAGCATTGGACCTTTGGTGTGGTTCACCATACTCTTTACTCAAGTGCTTAAGCCAAGTGAAAACTCTAAGGAAGTAGAGCCATGGTGGAATTTTCAAACAGTACAGAAAGTTCTATAATCCGTTTCTTTTGCCATGCACATTGAACTTAAATCCTACTGATGTTGGAAAGATGTTAGGACTATTCCCCACCACCCCCAACAATTTATTCTTCTATGTTTGCCAGTGATTTATTGTGGCAACCAATATTGTGACTTTGGTTTAAAAAAAGAATACACAGACCCCTTGATCACAGATTTAGATCAGCCTTTAGAGAATGCCCATCCCCAGATGCAGACAGGGAAGGGCAAAGATCTGTCTCTACCCTGAGCACAAGAGAAAGGACAATTCTGAATGTGTAAGGAGTCTCTGTAAGAAAGAAAGAAAAAACCCAACCATTTTGAGTACCTTTTACCTTTCTTTCCACGGTGTATATTAACATAGGAATACACTTTCCATATATAGACATATTCATAAAGAGGAATAGATCTAAGATGCTATCATGGCCCCGAGTATCCCTCAGTCTAAATCTACTTAGTCTCTGAATTTTAGGCTCAATGATTGGGAGGAGGGCAGGGAGGGTCTGGGCAAAACACTACATCTCAGACTGTATGAACACCACAGGTTACTTTTTGAGGACAGATTGTCTTTATTCAAAACGTCTTTGTTCAACAAATGAACAGAGTAACGAGGTAAAATCCTTCCGGGTACATTTTCTTTTCCAAGACATCGTCAAAAACATATTTCAATGACCACTTAGGATTTTTTTTTTTTTGCTTTTAAAAAAATCTTTATGATTCTACATCCTGACTTCATAACCCAACGTTCTGTCTAAAGTAAACTTAGGTCTAGCTGCACTGGTTCACACAAATTTAAAGACTATGTGGGTTCTTTTAATTTTCATTTAAAGAAGCAAACACTACCATATCATGGTTTGAAATAGAAATATTTCCCTCTTGTGTAGTTTTAAACTTTTAAGCCGTTTAAAATTCTGACATGGAAAGCAAATGGCGCCTAGTCCTGTCTGATGGCAAACACAGATATGACACAGCTAATTCTGTCTTCGGTGTGCAAAAGAAAAAAAAATATATGTATATTTCTCTATATATAATACCAGGGCCTGGAAGATTAAAGTCCAAAGCACATCCCAGAATATAGAAGAGAACATAAATAAAAGCGAAACTTCCTACTCTTGTCCGAAGGGGATCCAGTCAAAGGTTTGTTTTTGTTTGTTTTGGGGGGGGGGTGGGTTGCGTGGTTGTCAAAACACTTTCAAGTTTCTGGCGCCTGTCTGAGCCTTGAATCCTGGGAGGACTCCCTCTCCCCTTCCCCTTCCTTCTTCCACCCTGAGGCGAAAAAAGGAAAAGTTGTAAGGGGGGCCAGCAGGGGTTGGGATCCGCCAAATTTCTGTGGTTACAGAGAAGTCCTCGCCCTTGGAACAGGGTGGAGCGGGCGCCAGTGGCTCAGGTGGGCTGGAAGGGTAAAGGAGCATAGGGCGGATAATAACACATGCAACCCCCAGCCACCCCGCCCCTGCCCCCGCACCCCAAAAAGGTCCGACTGCTTTCGGCAGGGATAGGTCCGGGGAGGGGGGCGAAGATGGGAGCAGGGTGGGGATCAAAAGGGTTACATGGCCGTCGCGTGGGCTGAAGAGTAAGGGTCTATTCCAGTCTTGGTCATGCCGGGGAAGAGGATGTAGGCAACTGGGGGCTGCAAACTGGACGCCGACCAGGCAGTACAGTTACAGGGCACCACGTAGCCCGGGTTGGTAGGGGACGGGTGGGTATGGGTGTGCTGACTGGGGCAACTGAGACTGCCGAAAGCCCCATTTTGGTAGCCCAAGGTGGACGCGTAGGGCAGAGTGCTGGTCGCCAAGGTGTGAGGGACCTCAGTCATCTTCTGGATGGCGCTGGAACTAAACTGACTGGGGTCCAGGAGGGAGTAAGGTGCCGAGGTGGGGGGCAGGAACGCCCTGGCTTTCTCGGGAGAGCCGAGGAGACTGTCCGTGGTCCCCACGGGCAGTCCGGCTGCCTTGAGGGGATCAGTTTCTCCGAGGTAAGGTAAAGGGAAGACGTACCTGTCCTTCTTGAGCAGGTTCTTGGGCTTACGTCGCGGCCGATACTTGTAGTCCGGGTGTTCCTTCATGTGCTGGGCGCGAAGCCTCTTGGCCTCATCGATGTAGGGGCGCTTCTCTGCTTCGGAGAGCAGTTTCCACTCGGCCCCTAGACGTTTGCTGATCTCCGAGTTATGCATCTTGGGGTTCTCCTGGGCCATCTTCCTTCTTTGGCCCCGGGACCATACCATGAAAGCATTCATGGGTCTCTTGATATGGTCGGTGGGCTTGGACATGGTCCCGTAGGCTGGGGGAGAGGGGGAATAGGGGTTTCTTCAGTGATCAGAAATCGAGTCTCTCAGTCTTTCTCTCCTCTCTCCCACTTCCTCTCTCTCCTCTCTCCCTCTTGCTTTCTTGCGTGGAGGGGGGGGGTCAAAGGAAGCCCCCAAAAATACTCCCTCTAAATGTTCAGCTAATCATACCAGTTCTTCAGCAAATCCAGTCCTTTCAGAAGCGTCCTTCTCTGGGGGGGGGGGTAGGGATGGGGGCCGGGTGGGGGTAGAAGAGGGAGGAGAATGTAAACAGAGCGTGGAGGGGTTGGGGGGGATGCAAAAAGATCCAGAAGTATTTGAGGTCTCTGTGATTAAGCTTTCAAGTATTTGTATAAGAGAGCCTGAGGAAGCTCCCCTTCTCTTCTCTCTTTTTTCTTTTTCTTTTTCCCCCCCTTTTCTTTTCCTGGAGCTGTCTAGCCTTGCAAAGCACCTGGCTGAGAATGAGGGAAGTCTGATGAATACGAGCCAAAAGCGGTGAAGTTCAAAGGCGAGGCTGCTTGGGACTGCACGCAATCTGACATAATCGTGGGGCGTTGACTCCCTAACCTGAACGCCCAATCAGCATGAGAGAGGCAGAGAGAGAATACCTTAAAAGAAAGAAAATAGGAGGAAAGAGAGAGAGGCAGAGAGAGGGAGGGGAATGAGGATTGGAGGGGGGGGGGAAGAAAGAGAGAAAGAGAGAGAGAGAGAGAGAGAGAGAGAGAGAGAGAGAGAGAGAGAGAATGAATTAAGTACAGAGGATTAAAGGGAAGACTTGTGTTAGACACTGCACTATTGCGCTATTAGCAGCAAATAAAACTCTTCACGCCTCCTCTCTTTATTTCCAGGGTGTAGGGAATAAATAGGACTTAAAATACAAAGAATAAGAGGGTGGGACTCGAGGGGGAGCAGCGGAAGAAGGTTAGTGTATGTTTATAAATCAGGCAGCATCTTAAGCAAGGACAACATTCCACCTACCCCACCCCAACTTGTCAAAGACCCCTTCAAAGTAAAAATGGGGGTAAGATTTGAAATCAACTTTTTGTAGCAGTCACTCAACCTTCCCTCCCCACCCCTCGCCCTTCAATTTCACCCGACACAGTTCCTCTCTATTCTCTCCTGACTCTCCTGGCCCCCCTTTCCCCTTCCTCCTCCCCCCCCCCCCCCCCCCGAGACCAGTTGGAACCTAGCAGGTGAAAAGGTGGCAAGGTGGCCCATATCACAGAGCTGGGGCACCGGAGACTTCGTTTCCACACAGACACACCTGGTGGGCCATCAAAAACCATAATCAGTGTGAAAAGCTTAAAAAAAAAAAAAAGCCCCGGAGCTATGACGATTTGCTAAAGATGAAAACAATCTGTTATTAACTGAGGGAGGAAGGTTTGCCTTTCCAATTCCAGTTTTATCCAGCTTGACTTTTTTTTTATTTAAATCTAGCTTCCCCTCTGCACCCCTTCTAAATTGGAACAGAATAATGAAACCCAACACTGCCCTTTGATTAATTTGATGGGGTTTAAACCAGCGACGGAGAGCCTTTTACCTTCATAATCTTTTCTGAGCAATTATACTTTGTACTTGGCTTTTATGCCACACAGCCCTTCATAAGGTTGCGCTCCTACTGTCAGGCGTCTTTGAACCAAAGGGTGACTGTTACTATTATTATTATTATTATTTTCAATAGATGGTAATTCTCTGGGTAAAGAGCACTAAATAACCCCTAAGAATCAACCTGCCCGCCTGTTTCTTTTGAATAATTGCCTGCCTAATGTGAAATGCCCTTGGGGAAAATATTTATTAAATGGAAACAATTGTCTTGGGTCCGGTGGGACGTCAGTTGGTTAAGGGTTTACTGGCTTTTTGCACCAGGCTGCTCAAAAAGAGATTTGTCCCTTCGCTTCGAATACCTTGGAATGCTTTCCTTGTTGAGGGGTTTTCTTTTCACATTAAAAAACGCATTTAGAGCAACAACTTGGAGGAAAACTTCTCATTTTCTCCTTTGCCACCAGAAAACCCGTATTCGGAATTCGTCCCGACTTTGAATTAGTAAGAAATGGTCAGCCTTTCGGAATGTAAGGAAAGACAGCTACACGGATAGAAAGAGTGGATGAGGGATTTCTGTGAGTTTGATGTGCTCTGCAGCAAAATATGAAATCTCAGACGTGAATAGGGGAGCCTTAAAGACTGTGCAGTGGAGATAAGATGCCCATTTTGGGCTCTATTAGGTAAGGTTTATTTATTTCCCAGTCGCACTAGTCCAGAGAAGGGCATATTCTGCTCTCGATTCTCTACATGCCCACACCTATGCATTTTCAGCTATGCATACACATACACGCCTAGGGAGCAGATGTACAGCCTTTGTATTCCTTTTCGCCCACATTATTTCCCCAGATGCCTTAGCTTCTCTTCCCCATCCTTTGCATTTCTGTGCAATAGGTTAGTTTCATTTGGCGTCAGGTAAAAGGGGAAAGGAGAAATGATTTAAGGTCCATTCACCTGCATAGCTTTCAAAGTGCTTCCAGGCACCACCTGCTACCTACGTTGTTCTCACGCACTTGGAGGGATGTGAACAGATTATCTGTTATACACAGATACGGTCGGTGAGCTCATTATTCTAGGTGTAACTGGCAAGCTTTAATAAGGGGCAGTGATCCTGCAAATATTGGGAAGAAACAGATAAGTCCCTAATATTGAAAACATACAAACAAACCAAAACACCGACCCCAAACCGCTACTCTAGATGAATTCACACACGGTAAGAACCGGAGCTCTGTTCCTCTAAACATTTGTACTCCGTTACATAATCGGAAACTCTCAGCAGCGCGTTGATGAGGGCCAATGTAACAAAAAACCTGCCTAGTTAGCGCGCACATTGCATCCCGACCTACACCTCCCCCCGCCCCCGCCCCAGTCTGAGATTCCAGTATGCACTGATTTTTATTAGATTTTTGGAGAGGAAGGTACCCTCCTCGTGTATCTTATTTTTATTCCCTTCTTTGATGCTTTCGCCAACCCTTCGGAGGAGTGAGCTTTTAAGTTACCTCTCAACCCCACCCCTTGGGTCTCCATCCTCTCCAGGATGATAGTACAGCATAGATCTGGTCAGGGAGATGGAGATGCAACATTTTCTCGCAGATCCTACGAAGAATCAATGATTCCCACACTTTACGGTGAACTCCTCCGTTCCCCCCTTCCGCGGTGGCACTTACCCCTAGCCAGCGTAGGGTGATGTCACATTCATTCTGTTTGGGCTAGGTCCACCTCAGCTACTCTTTGGCGATTAGTTTTAATATCACAACCAGGGCTGTGCAAAGGAGCTCAGAAGGTCGCGGGCAGAGGATAATGGGGGGGGGGCGGATATGACTGGTACGATTGATTTACGCCAGATGCAAGGCTGATAGCATCCCGCCCCCCAGCCCCTGCTTATGGTGGCTCTCTTCCTCCAAGCTGCGGAGCCGAATCTCTTCCCACTGCAGCTTTCCCCCTGAGTAGGTGGGGTGGGGGAGGGAGGGAGAGGGAGAGGGAAATCTTGAGCAAAGGTTTTTTGGGGTAAGGCATGAGCGAGAAGGCGGCTGCTGCAACTTTCTTGGTTGCTTTTCCGATTGCCAGCCAGCGCAGGGGTGCTAGAAAGAGAGCACTGCCCGGAGTGAAGTCTTCTCTAATTAGAACTTATGCCCCTCAGCACCACCACTTCCACTCTTCTCTCTTGATCATCCCCACCTCCAAGCTAGCGCTCCCCACCTCTTCCAAATCCATAACACACCCAACTTTTCCACCTGCGCTCCTGCTTCCCTGTCGCGGTTTTCTGGTATTGACAAAATTACTGAGAAGGCGTAGGGAACGCCTCTCCAGCCCTAGTAAGTTTGGAGAACAGCTCCCTTTCCTACATTTATACTAGCAACTGGAAAACATCATGCTGGCCAACACCCCGTGAACATAAGTACTGTGAGCTCAACTCTTAAAACGGTGTCTGAGGAGGTGGGGGGAACTTTCCTGGAGTACGTACTTGATCTCCACTTTGAGAATCAGTGCAACTTGTCGCATCCCACCAGGACTCTGCTCAGCACCGAAGTCTACTTTGCCCCATTTGATCCAAACCAAATTAGTACTGCTTCACCAAAGAGTCCTAAAATTCGATTCTAGTCCCAGTTGTGCTATTTACTAGTGGGGTGGCCTTGGGCAAAATCAACTAGTCTTTACCGGACCCAGTTCCCTCATATGTGAAATGGGGACAATAATGTGAGAACTAGATGTGTTCTAGGATCTGAAAGTTTCGATTGGTAGCAAAGATGGTCATTGTCTGCATGGTCATTGTCATCATTACGCTTGCTGGTGAACCTTGAAAGTCTTGCTCCGACCATTAGCCCTTTCTAACAACAGGGCTTACTTTCTTTCTACCCATTTTCTTTTCTTGGGATTCCTTCTCTACCCCTACCTCTTTTCCTCGTTCGCTTGGTTGCTCCAAGTTTACTTGCTCAAGAGTCCCCGCAACCCCTTACCAAAACAGACTTTTCACTCTGCATAAGTGTTTGAAAATTAAAAAAACAAAACAAAACTTATTTTCACAATAATTTTCAAGCACTTTTGGTCTCTGCTCAGGGCAAGAACGAAATGTAGAATACAGACTTACAAGTTAAAAACCTTCCTTCCTTTTCCTACCCCATCATATGCCGAGGCACTGGCTTCCCTTCCCTAGCAGCCAGAGCTTTCACTACACTCTCTGTAGAACTGTTTTCTCCGACGGCCGCTGGCTGAATTCCCGCCCCCCCCTTCCCCCCTCCTCCCCGCCCCGACATCTCTTTCTCGGTTGAGATCCCGGAGAGAAGCAATCTCTCCGGGATCTCAACTGAGCAAGGGAAATCCAAACAGTCACGTCTACCAGTGGAAAGAGGGGACCTTAAAGAAAGAGTATTATAAGCCCCTGAATCTGACTTCGTGACGCCACTTTTGGCAGTCCTAAAGCAAATTCTTAAAATGATTTGAAAAGGCTCCCCAAGGATAGCAAAACACATTTATGACCTTAGGCCAGAGAAATACCGCTTGGAGTCTGTCGGACAGTAATGAGGGGCTGTATATGTTTTCCCCTCTGGGTGAAGGAGATACCAAGGAGTAAGACTCAATCCTTTTTCTGGGATTGAAAAAAAACTTTGAAGGGCAGGAAGAGCGAGTCATTCCTCCTGTTTTCAAGTTTGAGCCTCAGGAACCCGGAAAGAGACCTGGTAAATTTACAGGGAGTGTTAGGTAAGGGAGAAGGGGACCCTCAAGGGCGAGTATTAGGAGTGGGAGTGAGGGGGCAAAGAGATTGACCTAAGAAGTTCCAGAAAACGGAGATTCGTGACCTGGATGCTATGACAGGAGAAGCTAGACGTTGCTTGACCTGTGTCGCTTCTCAGCTCTCGGATTTCCCTCTGTGCCCTCATTAAAACTTGAGTTTAAACAAATCTCTCTAGAGTTAGAAATCTCTAAAAGTCTGGAAGTGGGGGCCCCAGAAGTCTGATTGCTCTAGAAAATGCTAGACTCAAACTCCTTCCTGTAACATGTTATTATTACCATTGTAGTTATTACCAAAAATTAATAACATTATCAAAAGCACCAGTACTGATTGGTGTCTATTACTGGACTTTGGCAAAATTAGGAAGGTTATTAGTACTAATAACTTTTTAATCAAATAATCCTGAATCTCCCTTTCTAAGTAGAGGAAAAACGCATATCCTGCTGACTTTTTTTTTTTTTTTTTTGCATTTCATCCTGTATAGTTGTTTAAAGAGAAAATACCCTCAGATCACAGAATCATAGATTGAGAGCTGCTGAGGAGCTTAAAGACCATCTTGTGGAATCCCCTCATTTTACAGAAGAGGAATTCAGGCCAAGAGAAGCTAAATGATTTACCCTCAGTCACACAGAAGTGTCTGAGGCTGGATTTGAACCTAGATAGTCTCTTCTCTTTGTTCAGCATTTTCTATGTGTTGCCTCTCAAATATAAACATATATAAAGCTTTTTTTTTTTTCTAGGGGCTCCCCCTTCCACCACCACCCCACTTCCTCCTTGCCTCCAACCCTCTTCTTGGTCCACTTGAAGTTTTTTTTCTACTTTTTTAAATTCAACCTTCCCTTTATTCTCCTATATTCTGAAATAATGCAGCCAAGATAGCACGACAGAAACATGGCTCCCATTAAAAAAAAAAACTGAAAACCATCCCAGGACAAATTTGGAGAGTCCTCTAAGTCAGTTCAGCATTGTTTACAGCTGAATGGGAAAGGATAGTTGGATCCAGCACTTTGTCTTGCTTGAATGACACATCTGTATTAATCCACTGTCTGGATAAAAGTAAGGATACTTTCCAATACTTCAAATTGCCTTAACTGTAGCTGATAGCTTCTTTGGAAAGCAGGAATCCTGTGATGGTTCAGCAGTGCAATAGTTTGAAACAACAAGTGGAAAAGTCCAACAACATTAGGTTCAACTAGTCCTTCAGAATGATTTGTCATACAATCCTCATTGGGTCACTGACATATGGGAATGGGAGGGGAAAGCCAAAAGACTCTTTTGAAACCTCCCAACTCCACCTGAATGTTAGTCATTAAACCAAATACAATTCCAATGGTCAGAGGGTTTGTGATTTTATTGACCTGGGGCCTGCTCTTTGACGAGGCAAAGGATTACCTGGTGCTACCTTAACTGCCCTAGGTGGCATAATGAAAAAGTCACTGACCTTAATGTCAAGAGGCTTGGATTTGATTCCTAGGCTTCTGACAAGAGCTGCTGATGGGTGACCAAGTCATTTAACCTCTTGTAACCTAAGTTTCCTTATCTAAATGACCTCTAAGTTTCATTCTAACTTCAAATTTATGATCCTTTGGTTTAAAAAATAAGTACAATGTCTGTGGTAACTACCTCACAGAGTTGTTGTGACATACTCTCTTTGAAAACTTTATGGGACTACATAAGTGTAAACTATTAGCATGTTTCTGTGAATTTCCAAAATCGGAGCCAACCAGAAAGCTGAGTTATTCTTTCCATTTTCATCAGTAAAGTGTAGAGTGGCAAAGTCTACTTCTGGGGTGGGGGTGGGGGGGGTGTTGGAAACACCTAGCTTCCAGTAGATGTATCATGAACATCAACTTCTACAAGGAGGAATTGAGAAGGAATATCAAGGCAGCCTTTTTTAAGCGATTGAACTTTTTAGAAAAATTACGTGGGATGTAAGTGTTTCATGTAATGGAGCCAAAGAATTGTTCATACAGTATGCTTTTTTCTTCTGGTATAATTTTTGCATGTTCATATGCTTCTTTAATTTTCTTTGTGGTAGCTAGAGCATAGGATTTAGAATCAGAAGAAGTGGATTAGAAATGGTCTTAGGACAATTGTAGGTGAAGCCAAGTTGGCAGAACAGAGGCATCAACCCAGCTCAACTCTTTCAAGATTTCCCTCCAAATAACTTTAAAATAATGCCTCAAATTGAAATCTGGAGCAGCAGAGCCAACAAAAGGTAAAGGTGAGACATTTTTCCAGCCCAAGGCAACTTAAGAAGTTGGCAGAAGAGGTCTGTGACACTGGGTTGGGGAAACACCAGCAGTGGGCCTCAGGGGCAGCTGTGACAGCTACAGCAGCAGCTTCAGGAGCTCTCAGTCCAGAGACAGTAAGAGTGTTGGACAAATGGCCGGAGAAAAATTATAGGGGATCCTGACTGGGAGCAAGACTGGGAACTGCTTGGCAACTCTGTTTCTCAAAGCATTTCTAGGTCACATTTCCAGAGTGGACAGGAGCAAAGGAGCTCTAGCACTTGTGATTGTAGGGGAGAAAGGACCTTTGCTGGGTAAAGAGCAGAGAACAGATCAAGAGAGCAGTGACCACACCTCTCCCCAGATCACACCACTTTGCAAGCATGGGAACTGTCAGAACCCATGAATTAGTTCTGAAACAGCAGCATGAAAAAGCTCAAAGCTTGGAACACTGCCTCACCCCAGGTGAGCAGAGCCCAACTTTTACATAAAGTTGAAAGTCAAGAAAGAGGCTGGAAAAATGTGCAAACAACAAAAAAAGAACTTGGAAAAAAAAACTTCTATGGTAGCAGAGAAGACAAAGACACAAACTCAGAAGACAATAATGTGAAAAGAGGTACAAGCAAAACCTCAAAGGAAAAAAAATGCAAATAGGACACAAGCCCAACAAGAATTCCTAGAAGAGTTAAAGAAATATATGAGAGTAGTAGAGGGCAAATTGGGAAAGAAATAAGAGTAATGCAAGAAAATTATGAAAAGAGACAACAAAGAGAAAAGACAAAGAGAAAAGCTTAGTTTAAGAAAAGCACAAAAATACTGAAGAAAACAACTTCTTAAAAAATCGAATTGACAAAAAGGAAAAGAGGCACAAAAACTCACTGAAGAAAAAAACTCCCTAAAAAGCAGAATTGGTCAAAAGGAAAGATACAAAAATTCTCTGTAGAATATAATTTCTTAAAAATTATAAATAGGCAAGTGCAGGCTAATGACTCCATGAGACATCAAGAAACAATAAAACAAAGTCAAAAGAATGGAAAAAATAGAAGAAAATGTGAAATATCTCATCAGAAAAATAACTGATCTGGAAAATAAGTTGAGGAGAGAAAATTTAATAATTACTGGTCTGAGAGCCATGACCAAAAAAAAGCCCAAACATCATATTTCAAGAAATTATAAAGGAAAACTGCTCTAATATATCAGAACCAGACAAATTGAAAGAATCCACTGATCACTTCCTAAAAGAGATCTCAAAATGAAACTCCTAGGAATATTATAACCAAATTCCAGAGCTCTTAGGTTAAGGAGAAAATATTGCAAGCAGCCAGAGAGAAACAATTCAACTAACATGGAACCACAGTCAGATCACAGAAGATTTAGCAGCTTCCACATTAAAGGAGTAGAGGGCTTGTCATATGATACTTTGGAAAGCAAAGGATCTAGAACTACAACAAAGAATAACCTATCCAGCAAAACTGATCATAGTCCTTCAAGAGAAAAATGGATATTTAATGAAATAGAGGGCTTTAAAACATTTTTCATGAAAAGACCAGAGGTAAATAGAGAATCTGATATTCAAATTCAAAACTCAAGAGAAGCATAAAAAGGTAAACATAAAAGAAAAATCACGAGGGACTGAATAAGGTTAAAGTGTTTCCATCCCCATGTGGGAAGATGATACATTTAACTTTTAAGAACTTTATCATTTTTAGGGCAGTAAGGGAAGTCTACAGGGTATGAGTGTGAGTTGATTATGTTGAAATGATCTTCAAAAAATGAAGGGGTGAGAAAAAGGGATGCACTAAGAGAAGGGGGAAAGGAGAAGAAGAATTATATTATCTTATATAAAATGAAAAATAATCTTGTATAAAAGAGGGACGTAAGGAAAGAATTTTAACAGAGGAGGGGAAATGGGGGTGTGACAGGCAAAGCTTGAACCTCACTCTCATTGGAATTGGTTCAAAGAGAGAAGTAGATGCAAACACACACACAAACACACACACACGGAAAGAGAGAGAGATCTATCTCACTCAACAGGAAAGTGTAAGGGGAAAGAAATGAGAGAAAGAAGGGGGTGATTAAAAAAAGAAAGTAGATTAAGGGAGGCAGTGGTCAGAAGCAAAAGACTTTTGAGGAAGGGCAGGCTAAAAAAGAGAGACATAATAGGATAAACCAATGGAAATAGGATAGAGGGAAATACATAGCTAATACTCCTAACTGTGAATGTGAATGGAACTCACTCATAAAATGGAAGCAAATAGAATGGATGAGAAACAGGAATGCAACAATATATTGTTTACAAGAGACATATTTGCAACAGAAAGACCTGGAGCAGAATCTGTTATGCTTCAACTGAAGTACAAAAGACAGGGATAGTAATCATGATCTCAGACAAAGCAAAAGGAAAAATAAACCCAATTAAAAGAGAAAATTGGGGAAACTGTATTTTGCTAAATGATACCATAGGCAAAAAAATATCAAAAAATTTTACAGTAAGTTTCTCTGATAAAGGTCTCATTTCATAAAAGCCTTTCTCCAATCAATAAATGGTCAAAGGATATGAACAGGCAGTTTTCAGAAGAAAGAAGAAATCAAAGTTACCTACAGTCATATAAAACAAATTCAAATTGTTATCAATTAAAGGAATAAAAATTAAAACAACTCTGAGGTACCATCTTACCCCTATCAAATTGGATAACATGACAAGTAAAGGAAAATGATAAATTTTGGAGATAATGTGGAAAAATAGAGACATTAATGCACATTAGTGGAACTATGCCCAAAGTGCTATAAAATGGTATGTACTCTTTGACTCAGCAATACTGTATCCCAAAAAGATCAAACAGAAAGGAAAAGGACCTGTATGAACCAAAAATACCTAAAGCAGCTCTTTTTGTGGTGGCACAGAATTGGAACATGAGGGGGTGTCCATCAATTGGGGAATGACTGAACAAGTTATAAAATATGATTGTGATGGGATATTATTATGCTATAAGAAATAAAAAGGTGATGGTTTTGTAAAAACCTGGAAAGACCTATATGAATTGATGCAAAGTGAAGTGAGCAGAACCAGATCATTGTACACAGTAATAGCAGTATTATACTGATGATCAACTGTGACTTAGCTACTCTGATCAATACAATGATCCAAGACAACTTCAAAGGACTCATGATGAAAAATGCTATCTACCTCCTGAGCAATAATTGATAGACCTTGTATAAAAACAAGTGTATATTTTTTTCACTTTCTTTATTTTCCTTGCTTTTTATGACATAGCTAATATGGAAATATATTTTGTATGATTTCACATGTATAATTGGTATCATATTGCTTGCCTTCTCAATGGGTGGGGGAGGATTTGGAAGAAGGGAGAGAACTTGGAACTCAAAATATAAAAAAAAGATTGTTAAAAATAAATACTACCAAAATTTTAAAATAAATAAAACAAAAAAGGAGTTGGTTGTGTTTGAAGGAGATTCTTTCAAATTGAAAAGTCTTCTATGTAGAGAGTGGCAGCTTGGTCTAGAAGAAGCTACTCATTGGCTTTGTGGCAAAAGAAACCAGCTGGCATCTTAGATTTAAAGCTAGAAGAATGGACCTTAGAAGCCATCTACTAACCCCTTCATTTTAAAGAGTAAGGAAACAGTCCTTTGACTCTCTTTCTAGAACTCTTTCCAGCTTTGCGCAATGGTTCATTTCCTACTCAAGTCCTAACTTTACTTTACTAACTATACGACCTTGGGTAAGTCACTTTACCACTATAGGCCTCACTTTCCTCATATGGCCAGACTGCAACAGTATTTGAATATGAAGAGCATGTGTGGAGGTTTAAGGTGTATTGATCAAAATTTATTAATCTTTAAAACCCTCATTTCTATATGTGTCTTTTCCTAGTAATGAGAAATGATGCCTTTCAGTTTTACTCATTAGTAGCTCCCTTCTTTTTACTTTGAGGATCTGAAGAGATATATCGGATAAATAAGTAACTCCACCTGATTATTGGAGGCAGAGAAGGCTCTCATTCAGTCCTAAGAGAAAAGAAATGGACAAGGAAAGGTAGGTAAAGAGGAGAGCAGACAGTAAGAGCAATCCTAGTTCTCTCATAAAGCAAAATCTTCATATATAAACTATTTCTCATCTGTAGCCATGCCTGCACCTATTATTCTCAAACAGAATTTCTCAGGTTTTTTTTGGTCCCAGGATCCTTTTAAACTTAAAAATCAATGAGGATGCCACAAAGATCTTTTGTTTATGTAAGTTTTACTTATCTATATTTACTGCATTAGAAATTAAAACAAAAATCAAAATATTTATTACTTCATTTTAAAATAATGAAAAACCTAGTTCATGTTAACATGAATACCATTTTTAATGAAAAGTAACAATATTTTCCAAAATGAAAAATTACTGAGAAGAGTATAACACATTTTTGCAGATCCCTTTAAGGTCTGGATTAATAGATGATAGCTAAGTTTTCATATCTGCTTCTGAATTCAATATGTTACAATATAACATTTTGATTGAAGTCTATGAAGAAAATCTGGACTCACAGATGTGTAGTTGGAAAAGGGAGGGATATTTTAATAATAACTCAATCAATAGACATTTATTAAGAATATGCTATATGCTAAACACTGGACTAAACCATGGGGATACAAAATGAGGCAAAAATAGTCCTGTCCTCAATGAACTTATAATTTAATGGACAGGCAGATGACATCCTAGTATTATTTTGAAGCTAATTTTGTCTTTTCCAATCCAATCTCAGGGGAACCCTGAGGATCTATAGACCACACTTTAAGAATTACTGTTTTAAAGCATACCCCAGGCTTCTGTAGTGATGGTGCATTAAGAGATGGGGGCAGGAGGTTCCTATGACTTCCTAGGTTAGAAAAGTTGACTTTAAACTCTTTCATTGCTTTGTCAATTCAGCCAGGGCAGGAGAGAATAGGGTGAAGAACTGGGAAAGATGGGGTAGATGTGGACAAGAACTTGACATGAATTAAGTTTTATTTAGGTAATGTAAGTTTCATTTGGGGTTATGTAAAGAAAATTCTTTTTGTCTTCTGGGATTAGGAGAATGAATGGGTCTGGTCCTAGGCAAAATCTCAATGTTAGGTTTGTTGTTTTTGCTCTACTTTTGTGCTTTCTTTCTCTTTGTCTATCCTCCTCCAAGGGGAAAGTGCTCTCATATTCCCTTTGGTTGTTCAAAGCTCCTTACTTTGCCCTTCCACTAGGCCTCCTCTTTTGTGAATAATGCCTTTGAAATGAGAGTACCTACAGTTGACTTCTGAATCCCAAACCTACTAGTTGTGTTATATTAGACAAGTCACTTATCCTCTCTGACTTGTAAAATAGGGATAATGATATTCGTACTTTTTGCCTCAGAGAAGTGTGAGGAAAGTATTTTTATTAAGTGCTACATGAAAGTGAGTTATTCAATTCAACAAACATTTATTATGTAGCTCTATTATCTACAGAGTATAGTCAAAATTATAGGATTATAGTTTTAATTCTAGAAGGGACATTGGAAGTCATCTACTCAAATCCCCTCATTTACATATATGGAAACTGAGACCGAGAGTTGTTAAGTGACTTGCCATAATCACACAGGTAGTGAGTAGCAGAGGGAAACCTAGGTTCCCTGCAGTTGGGTATTGAGTACAAGAGATATAGAGTTTGGAATGGAAAGGTTACTGTTTCCTAGAATTTACAGTCTAGTAGAGAGATAAGAAACAGATAAATAAATTTAAAAGAAGATATGATAAGGGAAGGCAATTACCAATGGGTAAGGGATAAGGGAATTCCTTGAAAAGGATGTAGCATTGGAGTTTGATGTTAAGAGATGAGTAGAAATTGAAGAAAGGAAGATGAAAATTCCAGATGTGGCTTGCTGTGTGAATAGGAAGATACAGAATCAGCAAAGCAGAAGATGCTGTTCAGGGAACAAAGTGTAGTTCAATTTGGTTAGAACAAATCATGCATCCTGAGAAATCATTCACGATGAATCTGGAAAGGTAGAGTACCACCATAGAACCTCACAGAGTTGACTATCTAACCAGAAGCTATCTTGTTACACTGGCAAGTATTTATATATGGCTTCTGCTTGAAGACTTCTAATGAGATAACTAGATTGTTAGGAGCTCATTGAAGACTAAGAAAAAGAATTTTATATTTTATAAATCACTGAAGCATTTTGAACCGAGAATTAATGTGACCAGATCTATGCAAAAGAAAAATTTAGTATTACAGAGAGAAAAAGGATGGGTTGGGAGAAAAAGAATAGAGGCAGGACAGTCTTTTATGGAGCTGCTGAAATTGCCATGACAGGTACTAATGAGGACCTATACTAGGGTTGTGATAATGGTAATAAGGAACAGGGGCCAGATGGAAGAGTTGGAATCATGAATTCAATACATGGTAGTCAGGGTGATTGTTGGTGCTAATGATAAAAACTGTGAAGTCAGAAGAAGTTAGTATAGAGGGAATGATAATAAGGTCTCTTTGGAACATTTTGAGTTGAAGGTACCAGCAGACATATTTAAGTGAAGATATTCTGTTTGTGTTTGGAGATTTGGGTACTGAGACTGGGAATTACATCAGGTATGGAAGTGTATACAGAATGGGAATATAGCTCCACAGATCTACTTGTACTTCTCTCCCCAAATTACCTGTTGGGTTTTTTTCTTTTACTTAGTGATGTGTCTGTATGCTGCCTCTTCCAATATAATGTCATCTCCTTGAGGGCTGGGGCTTATAAATAATGTTGAACAAGATAGATCCTTGCCTTTACAGAATTTATAGTCTAGTAGGAAAATAAGACAAATTACTGAAATACATAGCAACACACAAAGAGAGCAGTTATCAACTGGGGTGATGAAGAAAGTCTTCACAAAGGATGTGGCAACTCCACTGACTATCATTTCACTGTTATAGGTTCATTACTTTGTACAGGATCATAGGATTTGGAGTAAGAAGGGAATTTAAAGGTCATCTAATCTAACCCCTTTATTTTATAGATAAAGAAACTGAGACACAAAGTTTAGGTGACTTGTTGAAAGTCAAACAGTTATTAAAGTAGGTTCAGGATGAACATGGAGAAACAGGATTGTTCAGTGGGAAGTGTTGGATTCATAATTTCTCTTTTTTGTATTTTTATCCCCATCATCTTATGATCAGAGTGGATAGTGTATGATAAACTAGGTTGCAAGGAAAGCCAAAAAAGAGAATAGTAATCACAAAATCCAGAGAGAAGAGGATATAATATGGGAATGTATATCTAGTTGTTGCAATTTTATCCAGTGTAGTAGAAAAAATTTTGGTGGTGTAGGAGCCAAGAAGGAAATTAGCTTTTTGGGTAGCCAATATACTTGTTAGTATACATTGAACTTATAGTCAATTTAAACCTCTAAGTCTTTTTCTTTTAAAAATATTGATATTTTTAAAACACCAAATTTTTCCCCTCTATCCCTCCCTCTTCTGCCTCCCAGAAAGCCATTCTATTTTTTTTAATTTCCCTAAATTTTTTTTGTATGAATTTCTAAATTAGCAAGATGGCAGAGTAAGAATTAGCAACTTTGCTGCAACTCCCCCTAAACCTTTTCCACAATGACTTAAAAAATCAGCCAAACCAAATTCTGAGAAAGAAAGAAAAAGTCACATGGCAGCCCATGGCAACTTAGGAAAATAGATGGAAAGGTCTACAGACATGGAGATGGAGACTTGCTATTAGGGCAGCACAGTGTAAATGGCACCAGGTTGTGGCAGGTGCAGAATTGGTATAGAGCAGCCCGATGCCCAGAGATAGTAAGGGGACTGAAAATTTAGGGAGAAGGAGATCCCTGTGCTAGCATTGCTAGAAAGAACCAGCGCCAACTGGAAGTTCTGTTACTCATTGCCAGGTTCTGGGTCACAGTTCCAGAGTGGAAAAGAGTAGTCAAAGTCACAAGAGAGCAGGGGCTTTATCTGTTTACAGAGAATGCCACAGACCAAGAGGGCAGTGAAGAAATCTTTCCTCAGATCACACCACATCAAAAGCTCCAAAAACTTATAGGTCCCCAAACTGAGCTGTGAAAGTAATAGAAGGAAATAAAAGACCAAAGTTCAAGTTATATATCTTTTCCATCTCCAGCAGAGTCCAACTTTAATATAAAATCAAAAGTCAAGAAATAGGCTAGAAAAATAAGGGAACAACTAAAAGAGAATATGTCCAAAGAAAACTAAAATGGTGACAAGGAAATTTAAGACACAAACTCACAAGATCACAATGACTTGAAAACATTTATAAACAAAACCTTAAATAAAAACACAGATTTGACACAAGTTCTACGAGAATTCCTGGAAGTGGTAAAGAAAGAGATAAAAAGAATCAAAAAAAATTTTTTTAATGAAATAAGAACCATAGAGGAAAAAACTAGGAAAAGAAATGAGTTATACAAGAAAATTATGAAAAGAGAACTACTAGCATGGTAAAAGAGGCACAAAAATACTGAAGAAAATAACTCCTTAAAAATCAGAATTGACCAAGTGGAAGCTAATGATTTCACAAGACATCAAAAAACAATAAAAATGAAGTTAAAAGAGAAAAAAGAAATAGAAGAAAATGTGAAGTATTTTTTAAAAACTGACCTAAAAATAAATCAAGGAGGGATAATTTAAGCCATTGAATTACCAGAAAGCCACAAATTTTTAAAAAAAGTCCATAGACAACATATTTTTTTTAAAATTATAAAAAGAAAACTACACAGGTATCTTAGAACCAGAGAGCAAAGTAGAAATTGAAAGAATTCACTGGCCACCTGCTAAAAGAAGCCTCAAAATGAAAATTCCCAGGAATGTTATAGCTAAAATCCAGAGCTCCCAGGTCAAAGAGAATATTACAAATACTAAGGAGCCACAGTCAAGATTTAATAGCTACCACCAAAAGTGAGTGAGGAACTTGGAGTATGATACTCTGGGATACTGAAGAGATAGGACTACAATCAAGAATAACCTACCAATCAAAGCAGTATGATCCTACAGGGCTAAAAATGGATATTTTATGAAATGGAGAACTTTCAAATATTCCTGATGAAAAGAGGATTAGGTAATTTAGTTTCCAATTAATTTTTAATCTATTTGAAAGGCCCTTTATTGAATGTAACTTTAATTGCATTATGGTCCAAAAGAGGTACAAAATAAAAAATATGACATTCAAACATGAGAATCAAGAAAAGCACAAAAAGGTAAATATGAGTGAGAAATTGTAAGTAAAAATTAAATTATTTATATTCCTATATGGGGGTATGATACATTTTCCCCCTAAGAACTATATGATCATGAGCACAATTAGAGGGAGTCTACATAGACAGAGAATATGAGTGTGGAGTATATTAAATTGGGATGATCTTGAAAGAAAAATGGAAAGATGATAAAATGAGATGCACAAGGAGAAGAGGGGAAAGGAGAAGAAGAATGGGGAAAATTATCTCACATAAATGAGTTGCACAAGGAAGAGTTTATACAATGGAAGTGAAAAGGAGAGTCAGCAATGTTTGAACCTCACTCTCATTTAAACTTATTTAAAAAAAAAGGGAAGAATATACATATACACACAGTTGTGTATAAACATTCATTTTACCCAACACAGAAGTAGGAGGGAAAGGGGCTAAAAGAAAGTTGAGGATAAGAGGGAGGGTAGATTAAGGGAGGCTGAGGGGAAAAGCAAAACAGACTTGATGTGGGAACAGGGGAAAAAAAGAGAAGAAAACATATAAGAAAATAGGATGAAGAGAAGTACATAGTTAGCAATTATAACTGTGAATGTGAATGGAATGAATTTACCCCCCAAAATGGAAAAAGATAGCAGAATGGATTAGACATCAGAATCCAACAATATGTAATTTATACTTGAAACAGAAAGATACACACAGAGTTAAAATGAGGAACTGGAGTAGAATCTATTACACTTCAGCAGAAGTGAAAAAGATTGGGGTTGCAATCATGACCTCAGTCAAAACAAAAGCAAAAATAGATGTAATTAAAAGAGATAATCAGGGAAACTATATTTTTTCTATTAGACACTATGGAAAATGAATTAATATCAATACTGAACATATATGTAACAAATAGTATAGCTTGCAAATTCTTGGAAGAAAAGTTAGATGAGTTACTTGAGCAAATAAACAATAAAATTACAATAGGAGGAATCTCAATTTACCCTTCTCAGATCTGGATAAATCTAACCATAAAATAAATAAGAAGTTAAAGATACAAATAGAATTTTAGAAAAAAAAAGATATATGATAGACCTCAGGAAAATATTGAATGGGAATAGAAAAGTGTATACTTATTTCTGGGTTGTGCATGACACCTTCAGAAAGTTGACTATGTTTTAGGGTATAAAAACCTCATAAACAATGCAAAAATATTAAATGTACCTCTTTTGGACCATAATGCAATTAAAGTTACATTCAATAAAAGGCCTTTCAAATAGATTAAAAATTAATTGGAAACTAAATAACCTAATCCTAAAGAATGAGAGGGTCAAAGAACAAATCATAGAAACAATCAATAATTAATCAATAATAAATTGGTGTGGGATATGAACAGACAGTTTTCAGAGAAAGAAATCAAAGTTATCAATAGTCATATTAAAAATGTTTTAAATCACTGATAATTAGAGAAATGCAAATTAAAACAACTCTGACACCCCCTTACACCCATCAGATTTGCTAAGATGACAGGGAGAAAAAACGACAAATTGTGGAAGGGATGTGGGAAAAGAGAAATACTAATGTACTCTTAGTGCAGCTGTGAACTAGTCCAGCCATTCTGGAGCATAATTTGATGCTATACCCCCAAAGCTATCAAACTGTTCATACTCTTTTGACTTAGTGATTAAGCTATTAGGCTTATTCCCCAAAGAAATTTTTTTAAAAAGTTCCAACTATATGCCAACAAATTTGACAATCTTAGTGAAATGGATACATATTTACAAAAATATAAGTTACCCAGATTAACAGAAGAGGAAGTAAAATATTTAAATAACCGCATCTCAGAAAAAGAAATTGAACATGTCATTGATGAACTCCCTAGGAAAAAAATCTCCAGGGCCAGGTGGATTTACATGCAAATTCTATCAAACATTTAAAGAACAATTAATTCCAATACTATATAGACTATTTGGTAAAATAGGTAAAGAAGGAATCTTACCAAATTCTTTTTATGATACAAACATGGTGCTGATACCTAAACCAGGAAGAGTCAAAACAGGGAAAGAAAATTATAGACCAATTTCTCTAATGAATATAGATGCAAAAATTTTAAACAAAATATTACCAAATAGATTACAGCAACTTATCACACGAATAATACACTATGACTAGGTAGGATTTATACCAGGAATGCAAGGCTGGTTCAATATAATGAAAACTATCAGCATAATCCATAATATCAATACCAAAACTAACAGAAACCACATGATCATCTCAATAGATGCAGAAAAAGCTTTTGACAAAATACAACACTCATTCCTATTAAAAACACTAGACAGCATAGGTATAAATGGAGTCTTCCTTAAAATAATAAATAGCATCTATCTACAACCTTCAGCAAGCGTTATATGTAATGGGGACAAGCTAGAAGCATTTCCAATAAGACCGGGGGTGAAACAAGGATGTCCATTATCACCACTGTTATTTAACATCATACTGGAAACGTTAGCTTTAGCAATAAGAGAAGAAAAAGACATTGAAGGCATTAGAATAGTCAAAGAAGAAACAAAGCTATCACTCTTTGCAGATGACATGATGTTATACTTAGAGAATCCCAGAGAATCAAGTAAAAAACCACTTGAAATAATAAACAACTTTAGCAAAGTTGCAGGCTATAAAATAAACCCACATAAATCATTGGCATTTCTATATATTACCAACAAAGCCCAACAGCAAGAGATAGAAAGAGAAATTCCATTTAAACTTACTGTAAACATTATAAAATATTTAGGAGTCTACCTCCTGAAACAAACCCAGGAACTCTATGAACACAATTACAAAACATTATTCACGCAAATAAAATCAGATCTAAATAACTGGAGAAACATCAGTTTCTCCAGTTGAGAACTGGGTAGACCAAGCTAATATAATAAAAATGACAATTCTTCCTAAGCTAATTTACTTATTCAGTGCCATACCAATCAAATTACAAAAAATTATTTCATAGAGTTAGAAAAAATAATAACAAGATTCATTTGGAAGAACAAAAGGTCCAGAATATCAAGAGAACCAATGAAAAGAAATGCAGCGAAAAGTGGCCTAGTCATTCCAGATCTTAAATTGTATTATAAAGCAGCAATCATCAAAACTGCTTGGTACTGGCTAAGAAATAGAGTGGTGGATCAGTGGAATGGGTTAAGCATGCAAGACACAGTAGTCAATGACTATAGTAATATATTATTTGATAATCCCAAAGACCCCAGCTTCTGGGATAAGAACCCATTCTTTGAAAAAAAAAAACTGCTGGGAAAACTGGAGAAGAGTAAGGCAGAAACTAGGCATAGACCAAAATCTCACACCATATACCAAAATTAAGTCAAAATGGGTACATGATTTAGATATAAAGGCTGACACTATAAGCAAACTGAGAGAGCAAGGAATAGTTTACCTGTCAGATCTATGGAGAACAGAAGAATTTAGACCAAACAGGAGATAGAGAACATTACGAAAAGCAAAATAGATAATTCTGATTACATTAAATTGAAAAGTTTTTGCACAAACAAAGCCAATGCAACTAAGATTAGAAGGAAGGTAGAAAATTGGGAAAGAATTTTTACAACCAGTCTGTCTGATAAGGGCCTCATTTCTAAAATATATAGAGAATTAAGTCAAATTTATAAGAATACAAGCCATTCCCCAATTGATAAATGGTCAAAGGATATGAAGAGACAGTTCTCAGATGAAGAAATTAAAGCCATCTATAGTCATATGAAAAAATGCTCTAAATCACTATTGATTAGAGAAATGCAAATCAAAACAACTCTGAGGTACCACATCACACCTATCAGAATGGCCAACATGGCAAAACAGGAAAATGATAAATGTTGGAGAAGATGTGGGAAAATTAGAACACTAATGTATTGTTGGTGGAGTAGTGAAATGATCCAACCATTGTGGAGAGCAATTTGGAACTATGCCCAAAGGGCTATCAAAATGGGCATACCCTTTGACCCAGCAATAGCACTTCTAGGGCTATATCCCAAAGAGATTGCACAAAAAGGAAAAGGACTTACACATACAAAAATATTCATAGCAGCTCTTTTTGTGGTGGCAAAGAATTGGAAATTGAGAGGATGCCCATCAATTGGGGAATGGCTGAGCAAGTTGTGGTATATGAATGTGATGGAATATTATTGTGCTAGAAGAAATGATGAACCGGCTGACTTCAGAAAAACCTGGAAAGACTTGTATGGTCTGATGCTGAGTGAAATGACCAGAACCAAGAGAATGTTGTACACAATAACATCCACATTGGGTGATGACTAATATTGACAAACTTAACCCTTCCTGGCAATACAAGGATCTAAGACATATCCAGAGGCCTTGTGATGGAAAATGCTATCCACACCCAAAGAAAGAACTATGGAAGCTGAATTGTTATTTTTTTCCTCTTCTGTTGAGTTTTGTTTCCTCTTTCTGATGTTTCTTCCTATTGGTTTTAATTTCTACTTACAACATCACTAGTGTGAAAATATGTTTAATATGAATGTAAATGTATAGCCTATATCAGATTATGTGCCGTCTTGGGGAGGGTGGTGAGGAGGAAGGGGGAGAAAAATTTTAAACTCAAAAGCATATGGAAGTGATTATTGATAAATCAAAATAAATTAATTTAAAAAATTTTTAAAAATAAAGGTTTAAAAAAAGGAAAGAACTCATATATACAAAAATAATTTGTAGCAGCTCTTTTTGAAATGGCAAAGAATTGGAAACTGAGGGGTTGCCCATCAATTGGGTAGTGGCCGAACAAGTTATGGTATATGAATGTGATGAAATACTACTGTGCCATGAGAAATGATGAAAGGAGTAGTTTTAGAAAAACTGGGAAGACTTATAGGAACTGATGCAAAATAGAGAGAGCAGAACCAAAAGAAAAATTTACACAGTAATAGTGATATTGTAAAGATAATCTACTGTGAAAAACTTAATAACTCTGATCAATACAATGATCCGCCACAATTCCAAAGAACTTATGATGAAAAATGCTTTCCATCTCCAGATAGGGAACTGATGGGCCCAGAGTAGATATGGAATAATATTTTTCTCTTTCTTTCTTTTTCTTTTTTTTCCCCTCTTTATTTCATTCTCTTGAAACATGGCTACTACGGAAATGTTTTACATGACTTTGTATATATAATGAGTATTGCATTTCTTGCTTTCTCAATGAGTAGAGGAGGGGGGAGGGAAGGAGAAAATTTAGAACTCAAAATAAAATGCTATTAAGAAAAATGATTTCTATGTTAGAAATTCTTGATTTGTTACTTTAAAATAACTTCATCGCAAGTTTACATTTATCCATGTTAATTTTCATCTTAGGAATTTTGGTGCATGATTTCAGCCTATTGAGTTGGATGCTATCACCCAAAATACTAACCAATCCTCTCAGCTTTGGCTCATCTACAAATGTGATAAAAATGCAGGTTTAATTCTCTGACTTTATCTAAGTTGCAGCTAAAAATTGTTCAACAAAAGAGAACCCTGAGGCACGACACTAGAAATCTCCTTCCAGGCTGAAATTGATCCCTTCATTAATCAGTAGTCATTGTACTAGCTACAAAATCACTTAGAATTAGAGCATCTCAGCATTGTAAGAGGCCTAAAGGTTATCTAGTTCAACCTATTGCTGAACCTTCAACAGTACCCAGAAATGGCCTTCTAGTTTTCAGTTGAAGATTTCCCATGATGGGGAACTCAATATTATGCCATTTTTGTCTAGCTTTAATTGTGGGAAACAACTGTATTTCCACCTGGAGCCTATTTCTCTTTTTTTTCCTACAAGGAAAGATTGGGTCAAATGCATTGGTGGAATATTATTTGAACACAGTGTCATTGACTCCCATATTTTCAACCACTACTTCTATGGAGAAAAATGTCCAATCTAAGTCTCTAACCATAACCTCTTTTCCAAGGGTCAGAGTAATTTTTTCCCCAAATGATATTAGTAAATTTTATATTTACATACATAAATTTATAAAATAATTTCCATACTTCAATGCTTTATGAATATAGATATTCTGATTTAATTTTCTTTTAAATTGTTTCATTAAAAGATTATCATTGAACATCAATACAACCAACTAACTTTCTTATTTACATATACAATTTTTTTTGTTACTCTAAGTTCTCAACAAAATTCTCTATTTATTCTGTTTGTTTTTTTTTTTACTTAGTATACAATCCATTCTTCTCTTTCTGAGTTTCCTTTCCAGATTTCTTGTATGTTTCATAGTTGTTATTTTTAATTTCATATAGTATTCCATTATATTGATGCACCACAATTTCTTTCACCATTTCCCTGTTTGTCAAATACACGGGTTGCTCCCAGGGTTGTGGTGCTTTGTTCTCCTCTTGCAATTATAGGTAATGCTGCAATGAAACTATCTTTTATGAATAATTTTAAAAGATATTTCTGGGGTACATTCTTGTCAATGGAGTGATTGGGTTAAAGGGCATCATTGTTTTTGCAATTTTTGCTATGCTTTGCCAAATTGCTCCCCCAAAAAGATTCCTTAAATTTGCAATTTTAGCAGTGATAGATGAGTGCACATGATCCCCTCTAACTTTAGCAGCATTGCCTTTTGTTACTTCTAATAATTTTCACTCATTTTGTGGGTGTGAGGTAGTATCTCAAAGTTATCTTAATCTGTATCTTATGATTATTTATCAAATTGAGCAATTTTTTAAAGAATCGATGATTAAAATTTTTGTTCTACTTTTAAAAATTGTCTGTTAATGTCATCATGTGCTAGGAATTATCACTGTGATTTTCTAACAGTTATTTATGTGTTTTATATATTTTTAGCTGTCATATTGCTATAAATATCTTTTCCAATATTTTATTTTTTTATTTTCTTATTTTTTGGGGGGATATGGAATTGTGATTTCATTAGTGAGTATTATAAATTCTAAGTGAAAAAAAATCCTCTTTCCTAATGTAGATCTTTGATTACTCTGTAATTCATAATCTTAGAGACTTGCCTGGAGGCATTGAGACCATAAATAGCTTGACTGGAGTCACACATTCAATATGCATGTAGACCCAAGTTTTCTTGACCTTTTGTCTGCTATACTGTTCATCTTCTTTCTCTTTTTTTTGTTTTATAGAAATTTAATATTTTTAAAATGTAAAGAGCACCTATCTTGTCCCTAATAAGTTCTTCTACTTATTGAATTAAAGAAAAAAAACTCCCTTCCATAATCGAAATTATCCTAATTTTACAAGTGCAAATATTGATGTATTGAGAGGTCAACTGATTTTCCCAATATCTGATGGCTGGGAAATGACAGAACTGGTTCTTAAGCCTAGTCTTCTGACTACAAATCTAGTGTTTTTTTTTCTACATCATGCTGCCTCCCAATATCCATAGAAGGGTATTTCTGTGTGGACCTCTTGCCATGCTCTCAAACTCAACAGGGCCCTACCTACTGTATTTGCTCTGATTTGGCATCTCAAGAAACAGAAACAGTCACTCTTCTGTAATCGAACTACAGTTTTGTGTTTGTTTGTTTGTTTTTTAGTAGTATACAAACAGAGGAACATTAACTCACCAAAAATGGAGATAAAGAAATATGTATTATTGCCTCACTGCTACCCTTCGATCCTAGTCATGTTCTGCTTTGAGAAAATGAATCAAATGTATATCAGCACCCCAAGAAATCAGCTTAGTCCAGATAGCCGAGTGATTCAGAATATTCTGGGGGTGGGGATGGGGTGGAAGAGTTGGGGGTCTTTGTGGTTTTCTACTGAGACAGACCAAAGGAGGATGCAGTCTTTTACATACACTGATTTAGCATAAGCTGACCCCAGTTTGACTACTTTTCTTATGAGTAACACAGAGGGTGGTAAAATGCCTTTGATGTCAAGTCTGTTCTTATGGATACATCAATTATTCTAGCTCTTTCTGCCTATGTGTACTCCTCCCTCTGGGGGGAAAGTGGCCTAATATGGCCAGACTTTATGACTGATATCTGACCATTCTTCTCAACTACTCTTACCTGATTTCTATATTATTCTCCCCAACAACTATTCCTGAACTTTTCATTTCTCCTTAAACCCTCAGTCATAGTTCCACTTTTCAATCTACCCTCCCAGCAATTTACCCAGCACACTTCCACTTTCTACAGGGCATATTCTACTAAGCTGATTGAGGTCATCAATCACTCAAACTATGTGGCTGGCCTTATTTTGGGTGCCAGGGATACAAAGATGAAAAAGAAAAAAAAAGTCCCTGTTCTGAAGGAACTTGCATTGTAACAACGAAAACAGCATATACACATATTAGGATATGCAAAATACCAGCAAAACAAATACAAGGTAACTTTGGGAGGTACATAATAGCTGGGGAAAGTCTCCAGCTGGAACTGGAGCCAAACTTTCAATGTGGAGAGTCTAAGAGTGAGAGGTAAGGAGGGAATACATTTCAGGTACAGGGAACAGTCAGTGAAAAAGCACTCAGATTGGGGAGTGAATATTATAGGGTAGGAGCAGCTAGGTCAGTTTGACTGGAGAGTTGAATTTGAGAAGAATGAATGCATGAAAAGGCATTTAGTGTTTACTGTATTGTATGCCAGGTACTGTGCCAATAACTGGGAATACAAATGAAAGGAAGATAGTACTTGCCCTCAAGGGACTTCCATTCTAATGAGGGAAGACAACACATGTAAGGGAGCTAGAGTTGGAAAGGGGGTAAGAGAGTTGGCTTAAGGGCATCCTCATGTCCTGTTTCCAGTCATGATAAGGTGAAAGTTGATTTAACAGAGGTTGATTTATCAGAATTCAGGGTTCCAGGGGCATGAATTTGAATTCCAGTGGGAGGTGGAGGAGGGAGACGATGGTTGCCACATGGCTTGGAGCTTGGCCAAGGGAACCTGCAAGGTAAATTGAGGCCAGGCTATATAGGGCTTTAATTGACAAGTGGGAGTTTGTATTTGATCTCATACTTTGTCCACATAGTGAAAAGATGGGACTCATTGGAAAAGACCCTGATGTTGGAAAAGATGCAAAAGGAAAGGGGGACAGCAGATGATGAGATAGATAGACAGTGACATAGAAACAACAATCGTAAATTTGGACAGACTTCAAGAGATGGTGGAGGATACAACGGCCTGGTGTACTGTGGTCCGTGGGGTCACAGAGTCAGATACAACTGAACAACAACATTTGATCTCATGGGCAATCAAGAGTCATCCGAGTTTACTGAGTAGAGGAGTGACATGGTAAGACCTGTGTTTTAGAAATAAAGCTTTAGTAGCTCTGTGCAGGATAAGACTGGAGTACTTGCAGCAGGGAAATAATTAGGAGGCTCCAGATGAGAAGTGATGAGACCTTGAAATAGAGTGGTGGCTGTGTGAATGGAGAGAAAGACAGACTTGAGAGGTAGGGTCTGGTGTAGGGTCCAGATAGGGTCCAGATAGGGTCCAGATTTTGGATGGCTTTGGGTGTTTGCCCAAGGAGTGTGTATTTTATCTTGTATATAGTAAGGGGGAGGCATTGAAAATTTTTGAGCAGGGAGTGATGTGTACAAGGTGATATTTTTTAAAAGATCACCCAATTTGCACGATTGTAAGCTTCTGAGCTAGATTAAAGTCTTAGTAGGTCCTAAACACTTCTATTTTCAGGCTTTTAGTTTTTATTTTTAAATGTATTCATTTCTTTAAAGAGCATGTGGATATAAAAGAATGCTGGGCTTAGAGACTGAGAAAAATCTGGTTTGAAATCCCCTTCTGAAGTACATTAGCTTCATGACCCTGGGCAAATCATTTAACCTCTCAGTGCCTCGGGCAACTACAGAAGACTTATGTACTATGTCCTTGAAGGGTTATGATTCCACTGTGGGAATCCCATCAGCTGGTAGAATCATAGATCTTTTGTGATTCTTCAGTTGATATCTCTGAATAGATGAGTGATCAAAATTGTCTTCTTTTTTTATATTTATCCAAGTAGCTATCCACTTGATAGCAGAGTGTGACTAAAAATAATGAGAATTTTATTTTGAGTGCTTGGAAATTGGCTTTAAAGACAAGTCTATAACAGCAATTCAAAAAAATAGTTTAAGCAATAAAAGCATCCCTGGAATAAATCTATGGCACCCTGAGAATACTATGTTGAAGGACAACTCTTCTCATTTAGTTGCATGAATTCTGGACCATTTCAATATCGTAAGGATCTGTGATTTAATCGATACAAGTATTCCTTCCACTGACTCAGAACACAACGTCTCTATGACTTGGTAGATTTAGTTATAGTAAAATCAAAATTCTTTACCTTATGATAATCTTGGTGCTAAGCACTTCATTCTTAGCTAGACTGGTCTTTAGATGACAAACGTATGTCTGTCTATCATCAGCACTATAAGAGACATGTTATATTTATTAAACTACAACTTTTTTTTTACTATATATTAACTTTTTAGAGAGCATGGCCCTAAGAATTAATGCTCAGAGAGAAAATGAGTAAATTGGATAAGATGATGTCTAAGGTCCTTTCAACTATAGCGTTTTAGGCAATTGACCCCTACTAATTTTTTTAACATGTATTTTTTATGGGCGTAGCTCATGGAACAAAGTTCTGTAAGTAATATACCAGCCCTTACATGTATATTATTTACCATTATTATCAAAACTGAAGTTAATATGACTTATAAATGTAATAAAGGAACTTGCCAATGAAAACCCAGTTCATGCTTAGGGGACATATGGATGTTTGGTGAACCTATTTTTTGAAGTTCATGGTGATGTGGATTGGAAGGTCCTGGCTCTCCACTTCAAGTCCACACACCATTGGAAAGATTAAGCTAGTCTTAGGCCAAGAATGAATTTAAGGCCAAGAGTAAGGACCCTCTACAAAACCAAAACAAAACAAAGTGCAACCTTCCCCCTACCACTTAAAATACAAACAAAACAAAACTGCAACCTACTCCAACAACATCATCAACAACAATAACAACAACAACACACACACACACATATTTAAAATCTGTCCATCTGCTCATCGATGCCTAGAATTCCTTTGACTTTAAAGAAAGCAATTTACTTCATAATTAAAGATAAGAGTTTTTCAAATACCATATGAGAATTAACACATTGTCCTGAATGACGTTCAGTCTCAGTGTAATTGACCCTTACTTGGTGCACACTCTTTCTTGTTTTGATAGGAGGAGGACATTGGAAAGAAAAAAGGAATTAGGTACTTTGTTGGGGAAGGAGAAGGGAAGAGAAGAATTCAGCATAGAAAAAGAGAAGGAGATGCTCTGAGAAGAGAAAAAGGACAGAAGGCTACCAATTGATAAAGAGACACTATACCCTTGGGAATGAAGTCTAGAGAGAACTTGGAGAAGAGCTGGAGGGGAATTATTAGGACATCAAGTTTCTTTTATAAATGCTGGTGTTGGGTATATTGCTACTGGTTGCACTTTCAAAATGTGATTAATTACTCAGATCTTTAGAGGTTATGAACAGGGAATTTGTGGACTAAGGAAAACCACTATTTTTATGTCTCTCTTTGACATTAAACACTTTAATTCTTTGAAGGATTCAGGATTTCACTCAGGTAGGTATTCCATTCATTGATGAAGCTGACAACAATGTCATACCTTATACAATATAATTCTTGTTTTGCTATGCATCTTCCACAGAGCAACCACACAAAGGGTTGGGGGCCTTTCACTTGTTCTTTAGAACCCAAAGAGTCTGAAAGTATCACTTGGGCCATCTACCTGTCATGTCTCATTCTATATGCTAAGTCCGTTTCTTGTGCCATTCATACATACAGAATTTGGTCCTAAAGAAATTCTTTTGAATATTTTTCCTTTTAAATGTGCCAGAAGGGGGTGATCTTGGTTATTTGTATTCATCAAAGGCCCTATGTGACCAGAAGACCTCAGAACATCTAGGCTCTGACATGTGTAAGTGCTGGAACATCACAGATTTCAAGCTGGTCTGGATTAGTCATTCTTTCATTTTCCTTTTATTTTACAGGGACTTCAACTCTAGAGCAGGGATTCTGAACCCTTCCCCCCCCCACCCCCCCACAAGCCTCTTTTGCAGTTTGGTAAAAACCATAGATCCTTTCTCACAATAATGTTTCTAAATGCATAACATGCATAGAGTGCCAGGCCTAGAGTTAGGAAGATGAGTTCAAATCTGGCCTTAGACATTTACTAGCTGTGTGACCCTGGGCAAGCCACTTAACCTTCATTTGCCTCAGTTTCCTCATATGTAAAATGGGAAATGATAATAGCACCTATCTCCCAGGGTTATTGTGAGAATCATATGAGATAATCATTGTAAAGCACTTAGCACAGTGCCTGGCACATAGTGAGCTCTCCACAAATTGTTGTTGCTGTTTAGTCATTTCAGTCATGTCTGACTCTTCATGAACCCATTCGTGGTTTTCTTTTCCAGCTCATTTTGCACATAAATGTTAACCATTATTATTATTATCATTACAATTATTATCACAAAAATTATAAAGGGGATTATGTTGAATTTCTATTAAAATAGTGACTTGCTCAGGGCAACACAGCCACTATGTTTTAGATGTTGGGCTCAGACCCAGATTTTTCTTCCTCTCTGCTATGCCCTGCTGCCTCTCCTTTCTGCAATGTTATGATAGAATCTACCATAGCTAAGGAAGTGGGGGAAGCTGCAAGAGGGATAGTAAAAACCAACCATCTATCATTACTGCTTTCGAATTCTACTGACATTTTAATAATAAGCTGAATGAGGTCATTTGTTTACTTTGCTTTCCCCCTGCAGTCTGGCTGCTGACTTGTTAAACCAAAACACTCAATTAATTCTACCAAGCCAAAAAAGGTATGAAAAAAAAAGAGAACAAGTTGGAGCAGCTGTTGATGGGCTGGTACCAGTAGCATTGGCAGTGTGGTGCAGTGGAAAGACTGCTGAATTTGGAATCAGAGGCTCTGGATTCAAATACTCGCTCTGCTACATAACACCTATGTCACCTAGGGAATGCCTGGGCATCCCCACTAGTTGGGATATAAAGGACTTGCCTGTGGTTTTTTGCCTATTAAGATAGGGTTGGGGTGCAATTCTCATTTGTAAGGGGAATACCTCTAATGATCACTAGCCCCTGAGGTTTTGAAATAAGTACCATCTGGTTGTGTTATAATTCAGGGTTGACTCTAACCAAAACGCCATTTGCCTTTAAATCCCTCTCTCACCTCCTGTCATTGTCTCCAGAATTCCATTGCCCTGAGGATGTCCCTTGGATGCCAAAAGACCACCTTTTCAGTGCTCTATCTAGTTCTAGTCTCATCTTTTGATGCAATGTTTTAAAATTCCCACTTTGTCCTTGCTACCCTCCATTAAAAAACCCTTATTCCCCCCCCCAATGGATTAGAGCTCAGATGTTAATATGAAAATAATCACTTTAAACATATTTATGTTATGGTAGAAATTGTCACCTATTCTAGCCCAGAAGTATTTGGTCTTTATAAAATAAAGATAATCTAAGTGAATCTCTAATTAGTCATGTCAGACAGCGTGAATAGTAATAATAGCTAATATTTTCATAATATTGAAGATTTCCAAAGTGCTTTACTTCCCAAAATGTGTTATTTAATATCTCTATGTTATCTCATTTGATCCTTTCAAGAATCCTGTGAGGTTAAGTACTATCATTATCACCATTTTAAAGATGAGAAAGTGGAGGCTGGGAGAAGATAAATTATTTGTATAGGGTGACACAACTAGAAAGTGTCCAAGACAGAGGTTTGAAACCAGACCTTCCTCACTCCAAGGCAAGCTTTCTATCCACTCTGCAAAACTGCCTTCTATTTAAAAAAATGAAGAATTGAAGGGAGAAGATATTTTTATGAGACTCTTCTTATATTGCTCCATATAGGCATTTGCTTATTATACCTAAACTCATACATAGTGTTATATCTTTGATAAAGGAGGGGACCTTAGAGATGATCTAATCCAACTAAGGACCTCATTTTACAGACAAGGGAACATAGTAAAGGGAAGGTGGTGTCTGTGGAATTAGATTTGCTATCAATAAACTCTTAGTTCTGCTATATCCTACATGTGTGACCTTGGGAAATTTATTTGATTTCCCTGAATCCCAGTTTCTTTATATGTAAAATAAGGCAAGGGGACCAGTGACTTCTAAGGTTACTTAATCAATTCATCAATCAATATTTATTTAGTGCCTACTATGTGCCAGATACTGTCCTAAGAGCTGGGGATACACAAAGAAGCTGTAAGTCTAGGCTTTTATCATCCTAAACTGAAATTTGTAGAGATGAAGTGAATTCTTGGTTCAAGTTCACACAGATAGTTACTGACAGGAAAATTAAAAAAATAAATTTTAGAAAGGACACAACAATATAGTCTTCTATCTCCTTCCTATATTGTCCTTGACCAGATCTATCCCATGAATACTTCCTCCCAGCAATCAGTTGTCATTCTAATTCAACACTATCCCATGTGGCATATGGGCTGAATAATATCTTTCATTTAGACAAGGAGAAAACTAACAGGCGTCAGTGTAGTCTTGGGTTCCATTAAGGTCCTTGTAAGCCTTAGGCACTTCTGTTTGTAGGCCTTTGCTGGTTATATTTTTATGAGTGCATCTGATTTTACAATAAAAAAAATTGAAAAGTTCATCTCATGTTAATTTCTTTATAAAAAAATTGACATTGATATGACTTTTATCTCTTTGAGCATATACTGTGCTTAGCTTTGATTGTACACACACATGCACACATGCATACATATATGTGTGTATATGTATATATGCATAGAAAGCTACATATATATGCATACACACATATTATTTAGAGACAGCATTTTGTAGTGGATAAAAAACTATCTTTGCCTTGAGGAAGATTTGAATTTAAGACCTGCTTCTGACATATGCTGACTGTGAGACCCTGAGAACTCATGAAGAACTCATGAAGATAAGACTTCCTGATTCCAAGCCCAGGACTCTATCCACTGAGCTGAAATTTTTGACTGAAATGACCTTTAGAAAGTTGAAAGTGTAACTCAGTCCCTACTTCTTCATAAGGATAACTGAAGAGTTATCATGGAAAACCTTTGACCACTTTGTAATGGCCCTATAGGGAATGTAAATCCTTCTGGTAGCCCTGTTCCTTGAAGGGGCAGAAAAGGGATATGACATATTGAATACAAGACATGTATGAACATGTTGGACTCCTTTGAATAAATAAATAATGTTTTTAGATATACAACAATGTTGTCAGATTATGAAATCTGTCTGGAAGTGCACCAAACTGATAAAAGAAGAAATATCTTAGTTTAAAAACAAAATGAAAACAACAATTAAAAAAAATGAGTCTGATTAGACAATAGCCAGTCATGGTTTAATTGACAAGACTGGTTTGGGGCTAGGGGTGAGGCAGAAATCAGAGAGTAAGGCTATAAGCAACAGTATACATACACATATACACAGTTGTTAGATATAGTTTATGGATGACATATGTACATATATTTGTATGTATGCACATATACATAACATAAATACACCTATATTACATATACAGACACACAAACAATACACATATGTATACAGTAATTTATATCTTTCCCCTCTTCTCTTTTTCTTTCTCCTGCCATGTCCCTCTCCTCGCTCCCCACCCCCAAGAAATCTTGGCTATTTCATCATGACTGACCATCATCTATCCAGATGCAAATTTAAAAAAAAAATGATGTGGTCACTTTATTTATAAACTCAGATATATCTTCTTATATCACTTTGACATATCACTAAATAGATTTCATAATCTGTGTTGGGACAGAAATCTGGCAATATCTAAAATATTATTTTATGGATTTTTGGCAAAATATAATAAAGAAGTCTTTCAGTTTCATAAGATGTCCAACAGGCTTATGTGAAGTCAACCTAATTGCTGACATGCCAGACTTCCATAAACTGTATGTTTTTAGCTCATTTTTTTGTATATGAGTTGAAAATATGGAGAGATGTACCTAAGAGGATAGAACACTGTGCTTGGAGTCAGGAAGACTAGAATTCAAGCCCAACATCACACACTTGCTAACCGTGTGACCCTAGGTAAGTGAATTAACCTCTCAACCTCATTTTCTTCATCTATAAAAATAGAGATAATAATAACATCTACTTCCTAGGGTTGTCATGAAGAGAAAAAAAATGAGATAACATACGTAAAATGCATTACATCTCTTAACACCCTGTATATTTAGTAACTATAATAGTATATAATAGCATATTTGCTAACTACCCCTACCCTTTGACCCAGAAATACCACTACTAGGTCTATTAACAAAGATTAGTAGGTGAAAAGGAAAAGAACCTATATGTTCTAAAATATTGATAGCAGCTCTCTTTGTGGTGGCAAAGACCTGGAAATTGTAGTGATGCCCATCAATTGGGAAATGACTGAATAAGTTGTGGTATATGATTGTGATGGAATATTACTAGGCTATAAGAAATGATGGGCTCAATGATCTTAGAAAAATATGGAAAGACTTGCATGAAATAGTGAAGAGTAAAATGAGTAGAGCCAAGGAAAACATTGTATACAGTGATAGCAATATTGTTTAAAGAATGACTATGTAAATAAGTTATTTTAACTACTATAAATACCTAAATTAACTATAAAGGACATATGATGATGCTGTCTGCATGCAGAGAAAGAACTGATGAATAACTATGCATAGAATATGTGTGTGTGTGTGTGTGTGTGTGTGTGTGTGTGTGTGTGTGTGTGTGTGTGTGTGTGTGTCGGTAGCCATTTCTAGGGCAGGGAGTAGGGAAGAAAAAAAGAAATGTACAGGATAATTTTATTTTATATTTGAAAGGAATAATAAGTTGTATATAGTAGATTTGCAGTTGCATGTACAATCATCTTTTTATTGTACTATGTTATGGAAATGCTTGTTTTATTACATAAATTAAAAATAAAATAAATTTAAATAAATAAATATAATAGTAATAGTTATTACTATTGTTATTATGTGGACTAGATAATACAATTAGATGGATTCATAATTGGTTTGATAGACAGGTTCAAAGAACAACTGTCAGAGGTTCACTGTCAGGGTGGCAGGAGGTATTTATGCCATTTAATATTTATTATCACTGACTTTGATAAAGGCTTAGATGGCATGCTCATCAGATTTGTAGATGACACAAACCTGGGAGGGACAGATAACACAGAGAATTATAGAGTCATGATCCAAAAATTTTGGGCAGGTGAGAACATTGAACTGAATACTATAAGATGAAATTCAATACTAGAAAATAGAAAATATTACACTTGAGCACAAATATCAACCTCATCAGCACAAGATGAGAGAGGCATGGTGAGGTAGCTTTTGTTCTGAAAAAGATCTAGGAATTTTAGTGAACTGCAAGCCCCATATGAGTCAATAGTGTGATATGGCAGCCAAAAAAGTTAATGCAAACTTAGATGGAATTAAGAGAGGCATGGCTTCCAGGACTGAGGAGGTTATAGTCTTGCCATGTTTTGCCTTCATCACCCCTCATCTAGAGTATAATATTCAGTTCTGGGCATCACAGTTTAAGAAAGGCATTGATAAACAGCTGGAGAGTGTCCAAAGGAGGGTTATCATGAGAGTGAAAAGCCTTGAGTCCATGTTACATGAATATCATTTGAAAAAAAAAAGAGATTATTTTAACTTTAAAAGATTCAATGGGATGTGATAGCTGTGTTCAAGTTTTTGAAGTATTTCATCTGGAAGATGGATTAGATTTGTTTTGTTTGGCTCCAAGGGGATATAACAAGGAATAATAGATGGGTGGTGCAAAGAAGCAAATTTAGGCTCACTTCTAGGGAAAAAACAAACAAACAAAATTCTTAACAATTAGAGTTGTCCAAATGTGGAATAGGCTGCCTTGACACTTGGTGAGCTCCCCTTCCTTGGAGGTCTTTAATCAGATGATTGATGGCTACTTGTCAGATATGTCATAATCAGGATTCTTTTTATTTATGAGTCAGATGAGATAGCTCCTAAGATTCTTTCCATGATTCTGATATCATGATATCCATGATATCATTTTTATATCATGCTCATTTCTTAATATACTTTTCCTCCCACCCCCAGATGAGCCCTCTTTATAACAAAGATGTCACCTATCACCTAAAGGGTATTCCCTTTCTTCAGAAGACCATGGATATAGCCTCATGAGCATTTGATTCAGTCCTGGGGAAGACTGATTTAAAAAAAAAGAGGATTTAGGCTTTTTTTTCCTCATTCATTATACTACTACCCCAGAGTAGAACCCTAGGGAAAATTTCTCAGTGCTTGGATTTGGCTTATGTCTGGGTTCTATTCAAAGGGAATTAATGAGGTCCCTTCTAGAAAAGGTTTTCAATGTACAAAATAGTAGATATCTGATATAGGATGGCTATTTTTTTCTTCTACCACAAAAGAAATAATTAAAACATGAAAGACTCATAAGGTCATACTAATATATACTTAAAACATAAGTTACAAACCACTAGCTCTATTAAACTCTCCTGGGAGAAAGGAAAGAATGCTGAACAGATGTCACTTTTTCTTCAGTCTGTACTCTTGGAACAACTACTCAAGGTCCAGGTGTATCAGCCAGCCAGGGAAAGACTAATCCTTCTGGAAGTGATTATTTTCTTCTCCAAGAAGAGTATAGTTTCAGGAAACACTTCCTCTTGGGCAGCTAATACCCAATTGCATGGCTCCTTACCTCTTGAACTCCTGAGAATAGTTGAGACTAGAAACTCTTATTTCTCGAGATTGCTGTTCAGTGATCTGTGCTCATCAAGGAAAAACAAACCAGAAGGAGGAGTATGGAGGTCCCACCGGAGGTTTGCCTAGGCAAGCACACTTTCTCCTTGCTATGTGGGGTGTAAACATCATAGCTACTTCTGAGGAGTAGGGAAGAGAGAAGTCCTCTTCCCTTGTTCACTGGAAATTGAGGGGAAAGATCATATTGGCTCTGTACCAAAAAAAAAAAAAAAGGCCTACTTCAAAAGAGCAAAAGAGACTGGTAGCTGTTTCTCCTCAATCTTTATAATTCAATAAGTAGGTAGTTGTTCCTGGCTTAGTTGACAATGCTCTTTGGCACACTGCCAAACCATCTTGGGGACCAAGGACTAACCAGAAACTTTTGATTATGTATATCTTTTTGTAAGTGGACTGCTAGGTGGTCCAGTGGACAGACCAGGCCTGGAGTCAGGAAGACTCATATTCCTGAGTTCAAATCTGGCCCCAGACAGTTACTAGCTGTGTGACCCCAGGCAACTCCCTTAACTTGCTTGCCTCAGTTTCTTTATCTATAAAATGAGCTGGAGAAGGAAATGCCAAACTTCTCCAATATCTTTGCCAAGAAAAACCCAAATGGGGTCACAAAGGGTTGGACACAACTGAAAGCGACTGAGCAACAACTACAATCTTTTATTTATTTATTTATGTGAGGCAATTGGAGTTCAGTGACTTGCCCAGAGTCACTCAGCTAGTAAGTGTTATGTGTCTAAGGCTGGATTTGAACTCAGGTCCTCCTGACTCCAACACTGGAGCTCTATCCACTGTGCCACCTACGTGGCCCCAGCTACAATCTTTTGTAAAGGTGCTAAGCACATGTAGCCCATACAATGGAGCAGGGCAGAAGTCTATCCCCATGCATGATCTGTGGTATGGCCTCTGTTATCAGAAAAAAAAAATTAACTAAAACCCCTGAATAGTTATTGCTTTTGGAATCATATTAAGGGGGTATGCTAGAGCCAGCTGACACTTGCTCTGAGCAGGTGTGAACATCTACCCCTCAGAAATTGGCAAGCTATAAATCAGGGCGTTTTTTATTGTTTTGTTGATTGTCTAGGCTTAAGAAAGTGATGAGGAAAATGTTAAGAAAAGATTAAACTTAAAAGTGTGTTGTGCATATATTTAAAAAAATTATCAGCAATCTCCTGAGCATATTTGACATTTTGTGTTTATAGTGCCCTGCCTCTCTACCCAAAAAAGGGAAATGAGTCCACATATCTTATTGGAGACTAGGATTTTTATTTACAATTATTCATTGTTCATGTTTGCTATAGTCTTCTTTTTTGTTTATACTATTGTAGTATAATATATACTCTGGGCTCACTCTCCCAGCTCCCATTAGCACTGGTAGGTTGGATCCCCAGAGGTTATCAACACTACTTCTCCCCTCAGAGTTAGTTCTAGAAGTAACCCTGAGGTGATAGTGGGTGTTCTCTAGCTCTTTTGCTCATCAGCCCTCACTGATGTGCTCCCCATTGGTTTCCAGCCAGCCCAGATTTGTTTAGCTTTTAGAAATAGGGATTTAGCAAAGTGGTAAAGTAAAAACAGTTGATATAAAACTTCTCCCCAGATCTGGGGCCCATTTTCACAGAAGTACGTATAGCATCCCGGGGAAAGCAGGCTCAAGCTTAAAGAGTTAATATGTCAACGGGTTAAACTCATAGTCCTTGATTATTGGTAGTTTTGTTGGGTTCTCCCTCCCCCCGCTTTGTGGATCTCTCATTTCCCCTTAGCTATTGTTTTCCATTTACCTATTATTTTCTGCTGGGCACTGTGGCTCAGGGTTCTTACAGACTTCTAAAGCTACACTTCTTTCCACCCTGAAAAAAACATATTTCCTGAGGCTGCATTTCCTCAGGGTTTCCAATTTTTGTTTTGTTTTGTTTTGTGTTTCCCACTGTATGTATTGCTTGTTACTGGTCCAGTCTTTCTGATAATATTGTAAATGGGAATGAGGTGGAAGAGAGTTCAACATTCCCTCTGAGTTCACTCATCACTCCCTAATGCTCCCTTCCCCCATAGCTACTCTCTGTTTATAGGCACAAGAATCTGACTTCAGAGCACTCCCAAAGGTTAACTCTTGAAGCAATTGCTGCTCTGATACATAGGCCTACAGGTGTGTTCCTTCAACCAATCCCACACACACCCAATTTCATCCAATGGCATGAAGCACTTTGCTCCTTCCCAACTTGTTATTACTCCTAGTTTATGCCTTTGATTGGTTACTTGATTCAATAAAGGTGTTTAGGAATTGTTTATATCCTAGTTTACACATTTTGTTGCTTCTGTAACTCAAAGAGGCAACAAAGCTATCAGGATGTAGAGAGCATCTTAGTAATTATATTAATCCCAGTTGGGCAGAAGTAGTCATTATGTCTACTGCTTTCCTGGTTCTTACATTTCTATGTAACAGCTCATGAAATTTTTTCCACTGTTTTCTGAATTCTTCTTATTAATAATTTCAGATGATGCAATTACCTTTCTCTTACCTTCAAGTAAAACAAATTATTGTCATTCCTAAATTAATGGGTATTAAAAAAAACATTTATTTTTACTTCCACAAAAGGTGTATGGGACTTCCTTGTCTACTTTTGACTTTCTTTGAGTTTATATCTTATAGTGGGGTCTTTGGGTCAAAGTTATTTAATGTTTCTCATATAATTCCAAATTATTTTACGGGATAGTCACATCAACTAACAGATCCACTAACAGTATTTTAGTGTCCTGTCTTCCTACTTTGCCTACTCACATTGATTATTCTTGCTTTTCACCATCTTTACTCACTTGCTAGGGTCAAGATCTTGACTATAATTGTCTTATTACTGATTTAGAACATGTAAAAATAGTCATTTTAATTTTTTTTTAAGTTGTTTAAGTCCTTTGCCACTTAGCAACTGAGAAATGACTTCATCTTAAATATTTAATATTTAACTTCTTACATTGCTTGGGCATTTCATGTTTCTCAGAGCTATTTGGATTACAGATCCTCCCCTCCCCCCAGTTGATAGTTTTCCTTCTTACATCAATTACACTGACTTTATACCTGCAAGGGGTTATTTGTTTTCATTCCCCAGCACTATGTAAGTTCCAGCTCAAGTGTCACTTTCTCTGGTAGGTCCTTCCCCTTCTCCTTCCTTGTTTTCACTTCCCCCTAATTACTTTGCATTTGTTTTGCATGTATTTTGGGTTGAGTTATAAATGTTATTTTTCCCTAGTAGAGGCTAAGTTTCTTGAGGGCATGGGTCTGTTTTCATTTTTGTCTTTGTATCCCCCACACTCAACATAATGCCTATCACACTGTAGGTGTTTAATAAATGCATGTTAAATTAAATTGAATTGCTGGGAACTGTATCACTTCCTAGCACTGTACTGTGGAGGAAATATTTCATTCATGCCCTTTACCACTTCATTACTGGGAATGGCTCTTGATCTTAAATATTTATATTAATTTCCTATGTTTCTTGGATATCAGACTTTTATGTAGTAGCACAGATGTTTCTTGAAAGACTCACTATATTATTTTCCTGATTCTGCTTACATCTTTCTGAATCAGTTCCTGAGTCATTGAATATTTTTTTAATTCTTCACATTTATAACTTTTTATGATATACTAGTGTTCCATTTCGTTTTTGTTCCATAATTTGTTTGATTGTTGCCCAATTGATGGGCACTCATTTTGTTTCTAGCTTTTTTTTTTTTTGCTATCACCAAGTGTTACATTATGAATATTTTGGAATCTATAGGAGTGTTTTTGTTAGTTTTTGATCTCCTTGGGGTATGAGACAATGGTGTGTAACTCATAATAACTATGCTGCATCCAAGATTTACATATTGTTTTATAATTACAAAGTATGTGGATACTTTGGATCTCATTTGATCCCTGCAGCATCCTTTCTGTTGAAAAAGAAAGGGTAAGCATTTTTATCCTCATTTTGCAGATGAGATAAGTGAGGTGCAGTGAAATTGTGAGTTGTCTAAAGTCACAGAGTTAGTAAGTAGTAGAACCAGAATTTGATTCTAGATCATCTGACTCAAATTACATTGTTCCTTCCAATCTCTCTCTCTCTCTCTCTTTCTCTCTCTCTCTCTCTATCTATCTATATAGATAGATAGATAGATATGAGTGTGTATGTGTGAGTGTGTATACACGCACATACATATATGCATGTATATGTGTGTGTGTGTGTGTGTGTGTGTGTGTGTGTGTCTACAGAGCACAGATACACACTGAAGTCTTATATTATCATCGTGACATGGATGCATATCTGGGCTCCCTCAGAGGCTATGCCAGAGGAGTACAAGCTCTGACTAATCCTTCCAAGCTTCAAAGGCTTTTAATATCACTCTTTCTATACTCTGTTTGTTGGTTGGCAGAGATCTAGCCTAGCTAGGTTTAGGGAAGATCATCATCAGGGAAGAAGTTGGTTGCAAGGCAATGGAATTTTTTTTTTCATCACAACAACTCTCCTAGACTGTCTACTAGGGCATTCAAGGGTTGTAAATATCATTACTGGAAGGAGCAACAACCTCCAGGAAATTGTGGATTCTTGAAGTATGGAAATAAGATGTATATATATGAAATATAGAGAGAGCAAGGCAGTATAAAACAAAGTGCAAGTCTACACACCATATATGGTCTGTCTAGATAATAGGTATAGTAGCAGTCAAAGAAGGATATATCATTATGGAGATCATTGTGGTATCATCAAGGAAGGTTGAATAGAAGAGGAAAGTCTTGAGCAGGGTCATGAAGTAGGAGTAGAATTTAGATAGGCAGAGGGGATACAGGAAGAGATCTCAGACGAAAAAATATTTAATAGTATAGAGATAGGGATGAATATGGTATAAGTCAGTCAGTCAATGAACGCTCAGTTGTGTCTTACTCATCTTGACCCTATTTGGGGTTTTCTTAGAAAAGACACTGGAATGGTTTGCCATTTCTTTCTCCAGCTCATTTTATACAGATGAAGAAACTGAGGCAAACATAGTTATAAGACTTACCCAGGGTCATATAGCTAATAAGTGTCTGAGGCTGGATTTGAACTCAGGTCTTCCTGATGCCAGGGCTGGAACTCTATCCACTTAATAAGTGCATTGAGCACTTATTAAGCATTTACTACGTGCCAAGCATTGTATGGAGCACTGTGTGAATGGAAGACAATTTGGACTAGATCTGTGATTTCATTTTTATAAGAATTGGCACTTACTCTGCAACTTATGTTCTTAGAGAGTTGTTTAGGGTCACTGAGGGGTTAAGTGACTTGGTCACATCATTCACAGCCAACTCAAAGTCAAATGTGAGACATGAACCCAGGTCTTCTTGCCTCCAAGGACAGTTCATTGCTTCGTCTGTAAGAAAATCAGAAGACAACAGCAGTAAAAATAATCACCTCTCATTTACATTAAGATATAGGGTTTAAAAAGAGTTTAGCATAAATTGTTTCATTTGACCTTCATGTAAACCCTTTAAAAGATACAGCCTAAGTATTAATTTTTTTTTTTTTTTAGGCAATTGAGGTTAAGTGAGCTAGTAAGCGTCAAGTGTTTGGTCTGAGGCCGGATTTGAACTCAGATCCTCCTGACTTCAGGGCCGGTGCTCTACCCACTGCACAACCTAGCTGCCCCAGTTTTTTGGTTATTACTGGGGAGTTTTGTAACATAACATTGAAAAGGTAAGATAACGCCAAAATAGAAAAGGTCTTAAATTCTAACATGAAGCATCTGTAATTCATATGAAAGGCAAAACAAAGTTTTTGCATGTTAAGTCAGATTAATAAAGTGATGAAAATTGTGTTTTAGGGAGAATAGCAAAGAGTAGAAAGGTGAAAATGTGATGGCTGCCTTCAAGTATTTGAAGGGTTGCCATATAGAAGAAGGAAAAGACTTGTACTTGTCTCAAGGAGAAAACAATCCATGGATGTTGCAAAGAAGCATATTTCTATCTCAAATAAGGAGAAACTTCCCAAAGAAATTCCCCAAAGTAGAATGGACTCTTCCAAGAACTATAGTCTGCCCATTGTTGAAAGTCAAGAAATCAGATGACCACTTGTTGAGGATACTTGGGGTAGAGGTGGGGTGAATACTCTTTAGGTAAAGGTTGGACTAAATTGTCTTTGAGGTCTCTTCTAGCCTAGACATTATTCAGTTATTACATGATGTAGTACCATAGCTCTTGCACCTACAACATATAATAATTGCACAGTCATTGTTCTCAAAATATTGTCAGATCATATATCTTTGATGAATTTTACTTCATATTCCAAATATTATCAACCAATCAACAAGCATTTTTGAGAACTTACTGTGTGCCAGAAGCTATGTTAAGCAATGGGATATAAAGACAAAAATGTGACAGTTTCTCCCTTTAAAGAGCTTCTATTCTATTAAATCATGATCACTTTCAGAGACCAGCTTATATAATGAAATTGGCCAGTATAGAACTAATCCAAGAGTTTTATAATCTTAGAGAAAGGCTAATGGTTTAGTGGAAAGAGTCCTAGATTTTGAACCATACTACCTGAGTTCAAGTTGTATCTCTTCTACTTGCTACCTGGATGACCTTGGATGAGCCATTTAACCTTTCTAGGCCTTATTTTCTCCATTTGTAATATGAAGACATTGGCCTAAATGGCTTCTAAATCCCTTCCAGCTCTAAATAAATCTGTGATCCCATGAAACTATTGATATTAAATCCTTTCCTTTCACCTTTGTGTTGGAAGAAATACTCCATCCACTCTGTTCCCCATCCCATGAAAGGGAGACTAATTTTTTCCTAAAAAGTTTTTGAAACTGTCTTTGAAATTTTGATAAGCTCATAGAATTAAGGCTCAGACCATGAATATAGTTTCCTGGTTACCTGGGTACAAAAAAGCTAGGACTTGAGTACTTGGGGCCAATCTCTTAGAATTCAGACCAGAGACCATCAATGTAAGCAATACATAGAAGCCAAGTTCAACTGTACTAATGTTTTATCCTGGATGAACTAATCCATCCTTCCTCAGAATGTTTTTCCCCTGTTATAGCTACTTGGGTGATCACTTGTTAGATAGATTGTGTGTCTTATTTCAACCCATTTTTGGACTGAAACTACCAGGGGACTGGCCTGAGATAGTTTCAGGCCATTATAAATCTTTATAAGGCTCAGTCTTTCCATGTTAGAATGATATTTCCATTGAGAGCTATGGAAGGATGAAACTGGATTATGTGTGCCGACTTCTAGGTTTGTGCCGGCACTCTGATTTTACCTCCACTGTTGGTTCCCTGATCTTGCTGTTCCTAGGGCATAGACTATTGGTAGAGACTCATAGAGAAATCTTAGCCTGTAGAATAAAATCTGCACACAGCCTGGTCCTTAAGATCCAAACACAGGCTGGTCCTCAGACTTACTACCTTAATCTCCCTCTACTAGTTTGAGCAAACCTTCTACTCTACCCATATTAGTCTATTCTCCATTCCCAGAACATTCCTTAGGTTGTCCTGGGTGAACCTTTATTCATGCCATTTCTGTTTAATAGAATGTCCTGTCCTGATACTTCCCATCTATTTGAATCTTACTTATTCTTTTTAGTTATCTATTTATTTATTTGTTTGTTTGTTTGTTTATTTATTTATTTTTGCTTTGTGGTGAGGCAATTGGGGTTAAGTGACTTGCGCAGGATCACACAGCTAGTAAATGTCAAGTGTCTGAGGTTGGATTTGAACTCAGGTCCTCCTGACTCTAAGGCCAGAGTTCTACCCACTGTACCCCCTAGCTGCCCCAAATCTTACTTATTCTTTAAATCAGAACTTAATTCTCACCTTTTGTTGATTACCACCTTCCTTGGACATTCCAATTGATAAGGTTTTCTCCCTTCTCTGACCTTTGGTAACATTACGTATAAAATGGGCACCAATAATAGCACCTAATTCCCAAGGTTGTTTATGAGGATCAAATGAGATAATATAGGATATGTGCTTTGTAACCATTAAAGTGCTATGTAAATGTTATTTGTTATTATTGTTCTGTGATTCACTCCTTAAAAACAACATTTACAGTCTTGAATTGTTAACCATCTCTATTTGCTATATAAACTGTCTTCCCAACTAGAATGTCAACTCACTGAGATCAGGGACCATATCTGATTAATCTTTGTTTTCCCTAGCTCTGCACATAGCAGGTATTCAATAAATGTTGGGTGGTTAGTCAATAATACAAATGAACATTAAGATTTTGATTTCATATTCATTCATTACCTTAAACTTGACTGTATTTATCCATTTTGATATTTTCTCCACATACAGACAGAACACTTTCTGCTTTTCTTTAATTGTTGCATGGTTAATCCCTCTCAACTTCAAGAAGCCAAGATATGTTTGTGTTTCCCTTGGCACTCAATCTTCAGTAATTTGATCTTTACTGAGAATGAATCCATCTGTCATATTGTCTTGTTATCTCTGAATGCCTCTTGAGTCAAAATCACAACATTCTCCACATGCTAAAGAGTATCCTTTACTCTATGGTACTCCCTTCCCCAATTTTCCCTACAGAAACTTGCATTCCAGTGGAAGACATGTGGGAAGCTTAGGCCCCAGTGAGAATACCAAGTCTTTCCTTTATCTGATGTATTATCTCATGCATTTCAAGTCACTAAAGACTGTCAGTAAGTAGCAAGGAAGGAAATCCTGCTGGGCATCCAAAAATAGGAGCCCTTCAGAGTGAGAGGGGAATTGTTCCAAAGTTAACATCTTTTTGCATTGGCATGTGTGATAAAGCTTACCTCTAGATAAATATTTGCAAAATCAGTCTTGATTCAAACAGTAGCTGTGTTATTTGTCACTAGCAAAGGGTAGTAAGGGTAGCTTCTCTTTGCTGGAATTTTTCGGCTTTGATTTGATAGCAAAGTATTCTCTGGTTTCTAAAAACATACATAGCGAACAACAATAGTGAAACCCACTGTTTTTGTAGTACTTTTCAGTTTGTAGAGTGCTTCTACTTTCATTACTGTGTCAGAGCCATCATTTTGTGAGCTGCCCAGGCCAAGCTCACTTCATTCCTTGCTCCGCACTTCACCTTTCAGACTTCTCCACCCCATTGCAGGAAGCCTTCTTGCCCTGCTTTAGTTTCTGACCTGAGTCCCTCTTTCCTGATTAAAGATGACACAGTAACTCATTCCCTCTCCCATTGCTCAAAGTTACACACTAGAAAGTGACCTGGGCTGTAACCCTCCCAAATCCATTTGTTCTTTCCACTAAACTGTGTGTATCACTGTAATTTTTGTTTCTCTAAAAAAATAGAAGGCTATGTGAACACTTTCTTGAGAATAGATTGGTCTTCCAAAGTCTAAAACAGTTCCTCTATGCCTGCCACTAGATTCACTATATACCATAATAATATTTTATAATGGAAGTTGGAGGTATTAAAAGGGCCTACATTTCATAAAAGCACAGCAGGGAATTTACAAGAATGTTGGAGAACTTGCCAGAATTCCCACAAAGTTTCTATTGTGTTTGTGTAGATAGTGTTATCTTTTCTGACATTTTTAAAAACCAAAAATATGCTTCATTTTGTTAGTATAGAAATAGGTAGTATGCTGCTTTTTGTAAGGATAGGTTTCCATCATATGCAAAGAAGGTGCATTACTAAGTAAACTCAAGTCCACATTGTAATTCCTAGTTGTCCTTGCATATATATATGTAAGTGTAAATATAAATATATATTCATGTGTGTGAATATATATAGAAAAATATGTACCCACGTACGTATATGTGTATGTACCAGGCCTGTCACTTTTCTACTCGAAACCCTTTCAATGGCTTTCTATTCACTACTGGTTACAGTTCAAATTACTTAACTTATTTTAAAGTGTTCTACCAACTTATTCTGTCCCCTATACTAGCCCTAGCTTTCCCACTTCAAGAGATGGGTAAGGATTGGGGATATTTTTAGATGGCAAAGTGTGTGTGGTTATGGAAGAATCTGGTCAAGAAATGTGAGTGACATATAAGTATAAAACTATGCAATATTGTAGAATCACAGAATATCAGTATTTGTTCTTTTTTTGTGAGACAATCTGGGTTAAGTGACTTGCCCAGGGTCACACAGCTAGTGTCAAGTGTCTGAGGCCAGATTTGAACTCAGGTCTTCCTGACTCTAAGGCTGGAGCTTTATTCGCTGTGCCACCAAGCTGCCTCAGAATATCAGTTTTTGAAAGGATCTAAAAGGCATCTAATCTAATTCATACCTGAACAGAAATCCCCTCATAGAATAAGTGGCCATCTAGACTCTGTGCTTAGTTTGTATTATATCTTCTGAATTTGTAATCTATTTCTTCCTTTTGGTCTTGTGGTCTGTAGCTCTAATATGTATGACTTGGATGCTGGTGAGCAATTTTTTCCTCCTTCATTAAAACCCCCTTAAAATTTTTCTATTTCTAGGAAAACATATTTTATTGGCCCTTGCTATATGCACTCCATCCCTAGATAAGGATCTATATTCTAGTCTTAATACTGCATACTCAAAATATTTTGCTGACCAAAAAGTTTAGAGACCACTGATCTAGTAAATGGATATGACATATACAAAAATAGCATTTTGTTCTGTACCTTTCTAATGTCATTAGATTGGAGAAGAAAATGGCAAACCACTTCAGTCTCTTTGCTGAGAAAACCCCAAGTAGGGTCATGAAGAGTTAGACATGACTGTTTAGAGTGCTAAGTGAGTAATAGCTTATTGAAAAAAATGTTGTCTAATCTCCAAAAGTCTCATGATGGAAAATGCTATCCACATTCAGAGAAAGAACAATGGAGTTTGAATGCAGATCGAAGCATATTATTTCCTTTTTCTTTTCTTTTTTCTGTTTTGTTTTGTTTCTTCTTTCTTGTGGTTCCTCCTATTGGTTCTAATTCTTCTTTACAACATGACTAATGTGAAAATATGTCTAACAGGAATGTATATGTAGAGTCTATATCAGATTGCATGCCATCTTGGGGAGGGAGGTGGGGAGAAAATTTAAAATTCAAAAGCTCATGGAAGTGATTGTTGAAAACTAAAAATAAATTAATTAATAAAAAAGAAAAAATTTAAAAAATTGTCTAAATATGAGATTTGGATTTCTAAACCACAAATTAGGATATAGGAATAAAGGATAAGGATTGAGAAAAGACTATTTTAATTTGCAAAACAGTTACTGGCAACTTTGAAGTATGCAGTTTCAGTTGAGTGAGGAGTCAAGTATGAGATCGAGAAACTGAGATACTGGAAGGGTGGTGGTGCCCTTGAGGGAAATAGAGAAGTTTGAGAAAAGGGGTGGGTTTGGGGAGAAAAAAAAGAGGGGTAAGATGGGGGGCAAAGTGTATGATGATGGTGAGAGATCTTACTAGTCACTGTCTTTGTAGTGCAGAGCTGGCTCGCTGTGGGGAACCTGCAGAAACTTTAAGAGAGTGGGAGACTTTTGCCGGAAGATAATTTTGCACGATGATCAGTTTAAATCATAACTGCCCTGAGGGGCCCAGGCCAGAAGCAGCCAAGGGTGAACAGTAATGGGAAGGAGCAGAGTGAGGGAGCTTTTAAGTGGGGAGGTGTATCTATGTTGGACACAAGCTCAAGTTTGGCAATGAGGAAGGAGGGCAGGATACTGACCATCTTCCCCACCTCTGATTGATTAATGACATACCTCTTGTGGCCATTTTACCTCCTCATTTTGGAGACTACCATGATACATCATATATTCCACAAAAACGGAAAGTCTGTGTTATCTAATTTTTAATCTCCCCCAGCATCTAGTACAGTAGTCGTCCAATAAACGTCCGATTTAATTTCTGAACACTAACTCACATACCAACACACTTTTTATCTTCTTACTTTTTTCCACACTGAATAATTAGCATGTTCCAGTGTAATGTAACAAATACTTTCTATGTAACAGCATTGGTTAGGCACTGAGTCTATAAAGATAAATGATACTCTCTGCCTTCAAAAACCTAGTAGAAGAGGTTACATGTGGATATAAATAATTATAAAACAAAGTAGAGTGAAAAGTGCATGAGGCACAGGATTCTACAGGAGGTCAGAGGAAGGAGACACCACTTCCCACCATGGGGATCAGTCAAGGTTTCATGGAAAAGGCAGTATTTGCGTTAGTCTCGAAGGGCAGGTAGGATTTCCACAGGCAGAGAGGGAAAGAGGGAACATTGGACAGTGTCTCTGAGGTGGGATACAGTGAGCTGTGTTGGGGAATCCTAAGTAATCTAGTTTGGGCAGAAAGAAATATAAAGAAGAGTAGAGTCTCATCAAGTTGAAAAGTTGACATAAGGTCAGACATTAAGAGGAAAGTATCAATTAAATCAATTCCAACTAAGATGTTAATAATACATGGGCTTAATGTGTTAACTTTCCCTGGGGTATCTGAATTTTAAGAAGACTTAAAAAAAAAAAGATTTTCATTGACACCTTTGTTTTTATACCACTGACATTTCTTATTTCTCTCCCCCTCCTCCCAGAGATCCATTACGTATAACAAAAAATAAAGTGGAAGGAGTGGAAAAAAAAATCAGCAAAACCAATCAGCACATAGAAAACATTTGTTGCAATATTCCTCACCTGTTTCCTACTATCTCAACAAGGTTGAGAGGGAAGTGTCTTAAGAAGGCATTTATTTATGGAAAGCAATGATTGCTGATTATTGAATTCCAGTAAGTTGAGGGGGGGAGTGTTTTATTTTTTTTAAAGCTTCAGTCATCACTTGGTCAATGCCTTCTCCAACTGCGTGAAAAGTCATTTCTGACCATGGGATTGGTAAGTGATGTGCATCTTTTTTTAGTGCATCCTTTGTGCAAAGGGAAATTTGAAAACTTTTTCTTGCAATCCTGAAAGTCTTAAGTGAAAAGCTTTTCCTTTCTGATCCTTAAGAGGTTTTCTAGTCTCTTGTGAAGTAGATCCCTAGAAACTGTGATTCTAAGACATCTAGAAGAACCAGACATTCTGTGATCACAGGCCGTTAGAGTCACATTAAAAAACCCAGAACATTTGGAGTGTGTGTGTGTGTGTGTGTGTGTGTGTGTGCTTGTGTGCTTGTGTGCACATGTATACTTTTAAATGAGAGAAAAGGAAAACCAAAGCAAATCTTTACTAAGAGAACTTTTATGGTCTACTCAGCATCGAGTTGTTATTTAGGAGTCAATGACCTTGTGTGCAAATAGTCTTTTCCTTCTTTACCTTCCTCCTCTTCTCTCTTGATTCCTTACTTTAAGACATGCCATTACTTGTTAGCTTGCATGAAAGAACAATAATGGCTTACATTTGTATAGTTCTTTAGAATCAACAAAGCAATTTTTTCAAAACATTCTTTTAAAGTGGAAAGGTCAAGTATTACTATCTTCAATTTACAGTTAAGGAAACTGAAGCTTAGAGAGATTAGTGACAATCACTTGCCCACAGTCACATAGATAGCAAGTGATACAAGTGGGGCTTGAAACCACTTAGTCAGTCAATAAAGTTTTATTAAGTGCCTATTATGTGCCAGGTTTTGTGATAAATGCTGGGGATACCAAAAGAGGCAGAAGAGTTCGTGCTTACAAGGAGCTCACTATCTCTTGGGGGAGAACAAATGTGTACAAAAAGCTATATAAAGGGTAAATAAGAAATAATTGGGCAGCCAGGTGGTAAAGTAGAGTGCTGGGACTAGAGTTAGGAAGACTAATCTTCCTGAGTTCAAATCCAGCCTTAGCCACTTACTGGCTATGTGACCCTGGACAAGTCACTTAACCCTGTTTGCCTCAGTTTCCTCATCTGTAAAATGAGCTGGAGAAGAAAATGGCAAACCACTCCAGTATCTTTGCCAAAAAAACTCCAAATGGAGTCATGAAAAGTAAGATACAACTGAAAGTAACTGAGCAAAATGAAATAATTAAGAAAGAGAAGACACTACAATTAAGAGGGATTGGAAAGACTTCCTTATACAAGATGGGATTTTAGTTGGGATGTAAAGAAAATCATGGAAACCAGTAGGTGAAGACGAGGAGGGAGAGCTTTCCAGGCGTAAGGAATAGCTAGAGAAAATGTTCACAACCAAGAGATGGGGTGTGTATCAAGGAGGACAGGGTGATCAGCAATGTCAAAGACTGCAGAGAGGTCAAGGAAAATGAGGATAGAGAAAAGGCCGTTGGATCTGACAACCAAGATATCACTGGTAAGTTTTGGAGAGACTAATTCTTCTTACTCCAAATCTAGGCCTTATTCCATTACAGATTTTTAGGGGGTTTTTAGATATTACAATGGGATGGTGTAGGCAATAGTTACATGTGTCCTTAATTTAAAAAAAAAATTGTTTAACAAGCGAAATGAGATAGGACTTGGAACTTAAATCCTCTGGTTTATCACTGACTTTCCTTACAATGTATTTCCAATCGAGCAAAACCAAGTATAAATTACTAAAATCTTTTGGATTAAGCTATGGAAGTTCTATTCTTGTCAGGTAGTTAAAGCTATTTACCTCCCTATAGAACTGCTCACTAGTTGACAAAATTTGTCTTTGTGATATACTTCACATTAAAAAAAAAACAGTTTGGATTTGGTAGAACAAAGTATAGTTATATTCCCTAACAAAATGTTTTACCTGAATGTATTTTTTAAATTATACAGGATTCTACAGCTGAGATCACAGATACACTTTTGTTCAATGACCTACTGAGTAATGTCAAGAAAGGCATAAAATAGTCTAACATACTCATCTGAGGGGGTTTCCAATGTCATGGAAAGAGTCCAAGGCAAAATGAATGGCTTCTTTGATGTCAGGTTTCTCTAATTGCCTCTTTTTGTTAATGATTTTGTATTAATTACCTTGAATTCCAAAACGTTATAAACCCTCCTCAGTACAATCATAACAATAAAACAATCCTCTCACCACTGGAAACATTGGTCTGGGACCATGCTGTCCTGATTGGTGAGATAGCCAAGGGGCACATATGTCCCACTATATCTAGATGCCCCAGGTCCCAGACCACGTGTTATATGCTATAGCCCTGGTCATCTTCTTTCCATCATCCTGTATCTATTTTGCCTTTACCTCCTTATAGCTTTCTACTTCTGGGTACAGTAATCATATTAATTTTATCATTGCTTCTAGGATGGTTGTGTCAATTAATGCTTATATGGCTCCACTCACCATTCCTGAGGTTGTTCAAATCTAAACACCCTTAATTGGTCACCACTCTCTTAAATGCACTGTCTCCCTTTACCAGAGATAAATGCTCCTTGAGGTCAAGCACAGTTCTGCTCTTGTATTTGTATCCCCAGTGCACAACAAAGTATCTGGCACATAACAGATGTTTAATCAATGCTTTTCATTTATTCATTCTTTCAGAAATAGGTCATGAAGTCACATAGCAAGAAAATGCAAAGTGGTTTTTTAAAAAAAGCATATTTTCCCCCAGTTATAACATGTGGTTGAACAGGCAGCCCATTGAGTTATTCTATCAAAATCCTGAACAGGTGTTGCAGAGGGACAATAAGCTAGGTGCACCAGAGTTTAGTCGTATTCCCTTGATGGTGAATGAAGGCAAAAAGCACTATCTGTCAAGCAATGTTCTAAGCACTGGGGATACAAGTAGATCTCAATGAGCTCATGCTCTAATTAGGGAAGACAACACATAAAATAATTTTCAGTTGCAGGACAAATGGAAAGACCCAGAAGTCATTGCTGTGGGTACTCCATCCAGTGATTCATATCACAATCCATCCATGCTTCCTGTATGACTTTTATCCATGACCTCTTGTGTATCCTTCGTAGAGGATCTGCCTCAAATGCTGGACTTTGTCCTCTAGATCTCTTGACATTTCATGGATGACAATGGCAAACACAGGCAGTACACCAGTTATCCCTCATTTTCACCACATGATCTTACTGAGGATATTCTTTGGCATAAGTATAGGATATAATGCTATGATAACCAAGCTATAAGGATTTGCATGATTGAGTAGATAAAGAGCTATCATAGGCAGGAACAGCTACTGAGTTCAAGTGCTTCTCCAGGAATTTTCCCTGCAGTTATGAACAAGTCACTTAACCTTGTAGTATTCCAGAGTTCTGTCTGAGACTATAAGTTATGGATGAATCAGTGACCTGTATCAGTAGATAGAATTTCCACATTTCCAACAGAGGTTGAGAAACTAATACCTTCTCCTCCCACAACACACACACACACACACACACACACACACACACACACGCACATGCTCAAAAGGAATTTATACTGTATAAATGGGTGGACTGTCCTATGAGGGAGCTGGTCCTTGATAGTTCTTGAAAATATGCAGAGATATTTTCTGCCTTGGTTTCAGTTGAAGTGACTGTGTAAATGATTCAGCCACTTGTATGACGGCAAAAAATCTTTTAAAAGGCTGTTGAGCTAGAATAACCAATGAGTCAATACTTGATGAAATGAAACTGAGTGTGTATATGAAAAGAATGGTCTACCTTTCATTACTTTTTTCTACTTATTCTTTACAAGATGGCAGGACTATTTTGAGCTGTCCCTGAGAGTTGGGTGGGGGAAATGGTGGCTTCCTTATTTCCCATGTAACTCTAAGTATTTGGACCCCTTTGTTTATGGTGTTTCTTCTTATATCAGGCTAAGGAATATTCTGAGATGGATATGTCCAGGAATCATTCTTGTGAGTTTGAAGATAAGTGAGATAGCTTTTTGAAAAAATTTGGCTGAGAAAAAGAGTAGGGATATTGGATGATAGCATGGGAAGATGGAAGGATTGAGCAATTTAGAGAGCTTGGTTTGAATGGTCTCAATTTTAATGAAATAGGAGCTAAAGTTATCTTCAGAGAATGAAGGGTGCTGGTGAATGTGGAAGCTTAAGGAAAGAATTAGGAACAACCATTATAGGCACTATACTAAGGCAATGCTGTAGAAAGAGGGCTGGCTCACAGTCAGAGGACTTGAGCCACTTACTACTTTTATGACTTACAAAAAGTCATTTACATTACCTGACTTCCATTTCCTCACTTCTAAAATTAAAGGGTTCCACTAAATCAGGGGTTCCTAACCTATTTAGTGTGTGTAATGGATCTCTTCGGGAGTCTGGCAAAGCCTATGGACTTTTTTGGAAAATGTTCTTAAATGTACAATATTACAGTAAAATATATAATATTACAAAGGAAATCAATTATATTGAGATATAGTTATCAAAATATTTATAAAAACAAGTTCACATATCCTAGCTTAAGAATCCCTGCACTAGATATGTCTAAGGTCCCATTCAAGCTCTAAAATCTTTGATCTATATATCAATAGAAGATGAATAAAATGATTTCCAGACACAGCCCATATGAAATTTGACATTAATTTTTTAACGTATATGTGGAAAGTTAGCATAGTTATATGACTTTCTTTCTTCTCTTCTTTCAAAGTTTTATCACTGTTCCTTTTTATGTTGCTATCACTTGCTAATGACTATCACTCTTCTACCCCCCTCTAATAAAACCTAACTTTTGTCAAAGAAATGCAATTAATCAAAGCAAATGAGCACATTGGTCATGTCCAACAATGTTTCCTTTTTTTTTTGCCCATGTATATTCTGCAGAGAAATGGCAAACGTGGCTCACTGTTAGTCCTCTGAAGTCAAATCAAGTCAATAAGCATTTATTAAGTGCCTACTTCTACACTCAAGCTCCTGTGCTAAGCTCTGAGGACACAAAGAATGGGAAAAAATAGTCTCTGCTTTCAAGAAGCTTACAACATAATGAGAGATACCACATACAAACAACTAAGTAAGATAAATGCATGTATCTATGTATGTATGTGGAGGCAGCTAGGTAGCACAGTGGATAAAGCACCAGGCCTGGAATCAGGAAGACCTGAGTTCAAATCTGGCCTCAGACACTTACTAGCTGTGTGACGCCGGGCAAGTCACTGAACCTCTGTTTGCCTTAATCCATTAGAGAAGGAAATGGCAAACCACTCCAGCATCTTTGCCAAGAAAACCTCATAGACAATATTGGCATGCTATGGCTCATGGGGTCACAAAGAATATCAACAATGTATGTATGCACATATATGTACATAGATATTTATACATATATACACAATGTATGTATATATGTAAATAAATAAAAATAATTCTTGCTCTGAAGGCACTGTGTGTATGTGTGTGGGGGCAGGGTGGGGAGAGCAATAGTATTTTTAAATTTTATTTTTAACATTTATTTTATAAAAATTTTGAGTTCAAATTCTCTTCCTCTCTCTAACTCTTCCCTTATCCATTGTGAAAGCAAGAAATTTGATATCAATTAAATCATGAAATCATGCAAAATACATTTTCATGTTAGCTATGTTGCAAAGAAGAGAAAAATTTAATAAATGAAAAAATTAAGCTTCAATTTGTATTCATACTCCATCAGTTCTTTCTCTGGAGGTGGATAGTATTTTTCATCATAAGTCCTTGGGGTTACCTTGGATTATTATATGGATCCAAAATAGCTAAATCATTCACAGTTGATCATTGTACAATGTTGCTGTTACAGTATAAAATGTTCTTCTGGTTCTGTTCATTTCATTTTGCATCAGTTCATATAAGTCTTTCCAGATTTTTCTGAAGCCATCCTGCTCATCATTTCTTATAGTACAACCGTATTCCGTGACAATCATATGTGACAATTTTGGTCATTCCCCAATTGATGGGCATCCCCTCAATTTCCAATTCTTTGCCACCACAAAAAAAGAGCTGTTAGAAATATTTTTGTACACATAGGTCCTTTTCTTTTTTCACTATAGACTTAACAGTGGTATTGCTGGGTCAAAGGGTATGCACAGTTATATAACCCTTTGGGCATAGTTCCAAATTTCTCTCTAGAATGGTTGGATCAGCTCACAACCCAACCAACAGTGCATTAGTGTCCAATTTTTCCATATCCCCTCCAACATTTGTCATTTTCTTTTTTCTGTCACATTAGCCAATCTCATAGGCATAGGTGGCATCTCAGAGTTGTTTTAATTTGCATTTCTTTAATCAATAGTAATCTAGAGCATTTTTTTCAAATGACTATAGATTGCTTTGATTTCTTCTTCTGAAAATTGCCTCTTCATATTGTTTGACCATTTATCAACTGGAGAATGCCTTGTAGTCTTATAAATTTGACTCAGTTCTCTATATATTTGAGAAATGAGGCCTTTATCAGAAAACCTTGTTATAAATCCCCTCTCCCCCAGCTTCCTACTATCTTTCTAATCTTGGATGCATTGGTTTTGTTTGTGCAAACTCTTCTTAATTCCATGTAATCAGAATTATCCACTTTATATCCCACGGTCCTCTCTATCTCTTGATTGGTTATAAATTTTATATCTTTATCCATAGCCAACAAGTAAACTATTACATGATCTCCTAAATTGCTTTTGAAATCACCTTTATGTCTAAATCATGTGCCCTTTTTGACCTTGTCTTGGTATACTGCATGGAATGTTGGTCTATACCTAGTTTCTACCAGTCTGGGAAAGCAATAGTATTAAGGAGGACCAGAAACATGAGATGTTAGCTGAGGTTTGAATGAAAAGAAAAGCCAGGAGATGGAGTCCAGGAGAGAGAGAATTATAGGCTTGGGGGACTACTGGTGAAAATTTATGGAGTTGGGAGATGGTGAGTCTCATGCAAGAAACAGTAAGGAGGCCATAGTCACTGGATCAGAATACATCTAAAGGAGTAAGATGTAATAACACTAGCAAGATGTAATAGGGCCAGGTTATGAAGGGCAAATCATTGTGATAAGTATCTTCCCATGAACTTTCCAACATTTTCATCATTGTCAATATGATAGTTTTAATATGAAACCTTAGAATTATTTTAATTCTGATTCCTCTTATTAATATTTTGGAGCATTCATTATTTCATATGGTTGTTGATATCTCACGTTTTTCTTTTTATTTTAGAAAACTATTTATATCCTTTGACCACATTATATGACCTTTGTTCCTATATATTAGTGAAGATTTTTTCTTCTTTTCTTCTAACTGTATTGATTTTGTTCCTATAACAACTTTTAAATAGCACATAATCAAAATGGTGTGTTTTATTTTTAATGATCAACTTTAGGCTCTTTTTATTAGTTCTTCTCCTATCAATATCTGTGTGTACCTCTTTCTATTCTCTCTCTCTCTCTCTCTCTCTCTCTCTCTCTCTCTCTCTCTCTCTTTGGTGAGGGCAATTAGGGTTAAGTGACTTGCCCAGAGTCACACAGTTAGTGGTATATGTCTGAGGTCAGATTTGAACTCAGGTCCTCCTGACTCCGGGGCCAGTGCTCTATTCACTGCACTACCTAGTTGCTCCTATTCTCTATTTTTTTAAAAGTACTTTTTTAAAGTATTTTTTTTTAAAGTAAAGGACAGTGTTTGTCCATATGAAGCTTATGTGGTGTATATAGTGTAAGATGCTGGTCTAAAACAGATTTTTGACCGACTTCTTTTCAGTTTTCCCAATAGTTCTTGTCAAATATGGAATCTTTATGTCAAAAAGTTTTTGTTTTAGGTTTTCTTAAATACTAGGCTACTGTGCTTTATAATTTCTGAGCCTTGCTTATTTTGTCTTTCTTATGACTTTTTCCAGAAATGCTCAACAATTTAGGGGTGGTTAAAGAAAAATCAGAGAGAAGGATTTATCTAGGATTAATGATTTTAAGAGTAAGCATAGTGTAATGTCAAAAGGGGAAAATGTACCAGGAAGAACAGCTTAAGATGGCTGATCATATGAGTTCATTCTGGTTAGTGAGGTAAGTAAATCAGGAGGGCCTGGATGAGATAAGAGATTAAGGAAGTGTCAAAAAAGACTGGAGAGTATAATAAAGGTACAGTAGGACCAAAGAGGGGGCAGCAAGGTGGCACAGTGGATAGATTGCTTGGCCTGGAGTCAGGAAAACTAACCTTCCTGAGTTCAAATCTGGCCTCAGACACTAACTAGCTCTGTGACCCTGGGCAAGTCACTTCATCTTGTTTGCTTCAGTTTCCTCATCTATAAATTAAGCTAGAGAAGGAAACAGAAAACCACTCTAGAATCTTTGCCAAAAAACAAAAACAAAAAAAAATGAAAAACAAACAAAGAAAACGCAAATGGGATCATGAAGACACAACTGAAAATGACTGAACAACAATAAGAGGAAGACTGAAGAACAAGTTCAGAAGGAGTGGGATAGGTTGAGTAACATGAGATGAGAGATGGGAACTTCAGAGATTGAAGCAGAGATGGAGCAGTTCAAAGGAGATGGGCAACAATTACTATTTTATGTGGATGCTTACTAAGACAGTGGAATCTTAGGTTGCATTGTTATAAGTAGAATATCCAGCTCACTATATTCTATACTAGTAAGACCACATCTTGAATATTGTGTTCAATTAGGAGTACTAAATGTTAATAATGATAATGGCTGACTAGAAAACACTCAGAAGAAAGTAATCAGGATACTGGGAAATCTAGAAACCAAGGCACACAAGATAGTTGAAGAACTTCAGTGTATTTAGCCTCCTCTTAGAAGACTAAAGTGATACACAATAGCTGTCTTTAGATATGTAAATGCCTGTCATATAGAAGAGGGTTTTCCAGTATAAAAAGAAGTAACATAATTAAGAAGTAAACTTTTAATGCAGGTATTAGGGCAAATCCTCAGTTGATGATCTGTAAGAAATGTCATAGATAGGATTTCTCATTTTGATGGAAAATTGTACCTGATGATGTCCAAACTATTTTATAACTCTGAGTCAATGATTTTAATATACATAATAATTAACTAGAAAGGATACAAGGGTGGGAACTAAGATACTGAGAAATATGGTAACTATTTTATGTGAGAAATTATGCACTGGGTTTAAAGCTCACTCTTGTAACAGTTATAATTGGTGGCCATCTTGGGCAAGGACACAAATATAGCACATACCCTGAAAGCTCCTGCCAGTGTCAATATTTCTTGGGTCTTCTTGAAGGATAGGGGAGGGGTAGAAGGGAGGGAGAGAATTTGGAACTCAAAAATTTTTTTAAATGAATGTTAATTTTTTAAAAAAATATAAATGAGAAATATTTAACAAAACAAATAAAAATATATTTTAATAATTGCCTTGAAATAAAGGAGAAGGGAATGAAGGATCAGTAGAACTAAGTTCAGTATCATTCAGATTAGTCAATAAAGCTGCCCATGGGCCTTAAAAAAAAATTTCCTGGGTCATTGCATGAGCCATTAGCTCTAAGACCTTGGAAATTCCTGATGTAAGTTACCATGGAAATGTCTTCTTTCTGTGCCTGTTCCTGTATGCCTCATCATAGGTGCTTATAGAAAGGGGCACACTTCAGACTGGGTAGGATGAATTATGCAATGTGTAAGTTCCCTTCCAAATACAAGTTTCTGCTCCTTAATAAAGTCTTTCTTTAAGCCTGACTGGCCCCTGTACTCCCCCTAATGCTAATCTGTTAACCTGCTCCTGAATATAAATAATTAGCAAAGAGGTAAATATTGTCTCCAACAAAGCTCTTAACAGCCTTTTTCCTCTTCATAAGCACTACTTCCATATACTGTGGCATTCCAATCAGCAATGTTCTATAATATTCTTCTCATCTATTACTACCTGTTACTGTTGGGCCCAGAAGGCAAAATCAGGAGCAACAGGGAAGCTGCAAAACAGGTAGAAGATAAATTTAGGCTTACTATAAGAAAAAAGCTTCCTAACAATTAGAACTATTCAAAAGTACAATGGGATGATTTAGGTAGTTGTAGGCTCTTTTGTAGTGAATGTCTTTAAGCAACGACTTGACACCACTTGTGCAATATCTTGTAAAAGGTATTATTATCCAAGAATGAGATGGACAAGATAGGCTCTGGGGTCCCTTCCAACTTAGAGATTTTGTGGTTCTGTGACCATTCCCTACCATTCTTTCAGTCCAACTGTTTTAGATTGGAAAGAAGAAAGGGACGTAAGAAGAAACAAAGGATGAGTCAGAAAACATGACATTTTAGAGCAATGGGGGTGAAAGAAATTTCCGAGCATTGTTCTTTTTGACATTTTGACATTCCATTTAAACACATGGTGTTAGCGTATTAGTCAAGAGTGTTATTACAAGTTCTGTTAAATACTGTGAAATTTCTTAACAAATATCCTCATTCCTCTCATATGGAGTTTGATGTACAAGGGTGAAGGGAGGAATGGAATAGATTGCTGAAATTACAGGTGACAACATGGATTTGGAATTTGAAGTGATAGAAAACCTGTTGGCAAAGCAATAACTGTGGTGAATAATACACTCATTAACAGTTTGCTAATTAGTTAATATACTTCAAGGAACTTACATGTCAAATATCTTGGGATCATTAGCATTGGAAATGAAAAATAGCCAAAAGGGATGATGGAAGAGAAAGAACTCAGGTCAACTCTGCACAACATTATATCCATCAACAGCCAATCTCTCTGGCTTTGATATTGTGTTTTGGCTAATAAAAAACTCAGCTAACTGTCTCCTTATATTCTCTTGCTCCTAACCTCCAGTAAAGGATTGGTAATCATTTCAAATTAAGGAAGGTACTCTTGAATATCTGTGAACATACTTCATAAGTAACATAAATTGGCATATAACAGTCACAGGTCATTATTTCAAGTATATAGGCAAATTGCTAGGGAGGAAGCTAATAAATGGCATTCACACCAGAACTATATGCAGCTTCATATAGTTAGTGCACATGATAACATACAGCATATAATGTGTTCAGATAGGATATAATTAAATTCAATGCAACTAACATTTATTAAGTGCCTACTATGTTCTTCATTCCACCAAAACTATTCTCTTCAAAGTTACCAAAGACCTTTTATCGACAACTCCAATGTCCTTTTATCAATCCTTATTCTCCTCAACCTCTCTACAATCCAGGAACTGTGCTAAGTACTGAGGATATAAAAGTAAGAAGAAGAAAGATAGTCCCTGCCCTCAGAGAATTTACAATCTAAAGGAGAAGACAACATACAAAAGGAAGCTAGGAAGCTGGAAGTGGGGAAAACCAGGGGGGATACCTGGTATAGGGACATCTTGTTCCATGGAGTTGAAACCAAGCAAAGCAGTAGAGGGAAAGAAAGGGGAATTAGCTGAAAGTCCAAACCCTGCCCTCTAAAAAGGAAAACTTTGGGAGGAGTTTAGTTCTGTACCATTCAGCTCTCCAGTAAGAAGGGAAAGGAGGCTGAGGGAGATGGGAAGGTATTAAACATTCAAAGCTGAATTAGGGGGTATCTAGGTAGCTCAATGGGTGAAACACAAGCCCTGAAGTCAGGAGGACCTGAGTTCAAATCCAGCCTCGGATACACAACACTTAGTAGCTATGTGACTCTGGGCAAGTCACTTAACCCCAATTGCTTCACCAATAAAAAAATAAAACAAAACAAAACAAACTGAATTAGGTGCATGGTGATGAGAGGGCAGCTAAATAGAGCAGTGGCTAGAGTGACAGGCCTGAAGTCTGGAGGACTTTTATCTTCCTGAGTTCAAATCTATCCTCAGACACTTACTAAGTATGTGACCCTGGGCAAGTCACTTAACCCTGTTTGCCTCAGTTTCCTCATTTGTAAAATGAGCTAGAAAAGGAAATGGCAAGCCACTCCAGTATCTTTGCCAAGAAAACCTCAAATGGGGACATGAAGAGTCTGACATGATTGAAAATGACTGAAGTGATAAATTTATCATGGGATGAGTTATCTTGTTTCTTGCAGTTAAAACTAAGAAGAGCTGAAGATAGAAAGTAGAGTATATGTGCATATCTTAAGCTAGGAATATCCACTGTGGTGGATAGCCACGGACCTTCCCCTTCATTCTCCCAGTCCACCAATGGATGGACAGACTACTTGTACCATATACCCCCAGGGCAAGAAGGCATATCTCCTTTTCCAATCCAACCTCTAGTTCCCAGCAGGTATTGAAATGTCTACTCTTAGCTAGAAGTTATCCCCTTTCCCCCATCTACATCTCTGCTGAAAGTATCCCAGAGAATCATTGCATTTTGACTTTTGGACTCAGTACCCTTTGGCCAACAGTCATTGATCAGGGAGCCCTCTGCTCTGCCATTGCTCCCCAAAGTCTTTAAGATCTTCTAACTTGCCCTACTGCTTTGCTTGTCAAACCTTAAATACCACTTGGCCTTCCCATCTGCCATGAAATTGAATCCTCATTTATATGTTATCTGACTCAATTAGAATGTGAACTCCTTGAGAGCAGGGATTGTCTCATTTTTCTATTTGGATCCTCAGTGCTTAACAGGGCTTGGCACAGAGTAAACACTTAATAAATGTTTTTCCTTTCCATAAAGACAAATCACAGTACAATACAAAACACCTAATAATATTACCTAACAGAGTTGTATCCAGTGAAGGAATATGTAGATTATAGAGTCAGATAGATTCTATTTAGGGAAGGATCATAAGATAATACATTTAGAGTTGGAAGAGAAATATAGTCTAACCCATTCATTTTACAGATGAGGAAATCATCAGGATCAGAAAGGTAAACTGGTCTGTCTGAGGCCACATAGGAAGCAAGTACTTAGAAATTATCTTCCAAATCTATGTGTCTGCCTTTGCTTCCACACTCCAGCTCACCTAATCCCATCTATGTCTTATGTTGGCCATGTCTTGGAATTGGCTCTTGCTCCAGTAGGAAATGGGTAACTATCTGCAGTGTTTATCCAAGACATATAGATATAGATATACAGATAGATATAGCTATATAGAAATATAGGGGTGTGTGTGTGTGTGTGTGTGTATGGATCAGATCAATGGACTGTCAAAGTGCAATATAAGGTGGACAACAGACATTCATCATCATCCACTTGGTTTTTTCTATGTAGATTATTAGATTATACACTTTTGAGTGGGTATGTATTTCTTCAAGCAGGCTCACAGTATTCTGGGAGCATTGTGTTTAAGACAATGTTGTCTTCAAACATTATCATCTGACCACCTTCTGTAAAGGATCTTTCTTCCATATGGATTCTGAGCTAGACACTAATGACTAAGCAAATACTTTTGATAGGCAAAATTTCTGTATTCTGTTATCAATAACCAAAGATCATTGAACAAAACTATTTCTATTGCTCTATCAGGGAATATTGTAGATCACAACATCTTGGCAGAGAAGAACCTTTAACATTCCATTTTGATCTGCTCAGTTGTATTTTAAAAATATAATCAGAAAATGACAAAAGGAGTGAGCAATTTGAGTTTCTTCCTTTCTGTGAATAGTGACTGTGAAGATATGTTCTACTAAAAAAGTCATGTATGAAAGCCTGATTATTTGTAGAATTCATCGTCATAAATATTTTAAGAAATGAAAAAGTAGATATATAGGTCAGTAATTATCAGTGTCTTCTAGAGAGTGATCTCTAAACTTTTTTGATCACAAACTTCTATTGGTCAAAAATTGGGGAGCACACATCTCTAATGCATGTACTTATAAATTATATAAGTTAATTTCTGAACTAATAGTTATATTCACCATAAAATAAAAATTTTTAAAAATAATGAAATAAATATGATGTAATATTTGCTCCTAGAACCAATAAGGAGTCTCTGGAACTTATTGAGTAGAGAAGTGACATGGTATGAACTGCCATTTAAGAAAATTTCCCTTTGGGAACTGTGTGGAAAATGAATTGAAAAGGGGAGAGACTTGAGGCAGGGATAACAAATTATGTAGGATCTATTATAACAGCCTGGATAAGAAATAAGATTGTGAACCAGAGCTGTGGCTCTATGAGAAGAGAGAAGGGAGATGTGGTAGGAATGACAAGATTTGGCAACCAATTGGATATGTGACATGAGGGAGAGTGAAGAGTTGAGGATGACATAGATGTAAACCTAAGCTACTTATAGGATGGTGATTCCTTCAGCAGTAATGGGAAAGTTTAGACTTAGAGGAAAGAAAATATTGTATTACTTTACCATGTACATGTAATGAGAGCTATGATTTAGACTGCAATTCATTCATACCTACTAATTCTCTGTGCCTCACATGGTTCCATTGAAAATAAAAAGGGATGTGATGAGTACTTAATCTTTAGCCCTTATCCAGAAATATAAAATCCCTAAGCTCTCACCAATTTATTAAGGAATAGAACAAGTATAATCATTCTCATCACCAATGCAGAATCTTCTGCAAATGCTCAGGCTTGAATGAATGAAATGAATGAATGAATGAAAAAAATGCAGATGATATTAACTACTAAACAAAGGTAAGCTAAAACAGTTGTCTCTAAAGTGTGGGCTCTGTATACTCAGGAGGCTATTGAATGTTCCTAAGGGAATCCCACAGGGGTATATGATTAACCAACTAGAGGGTTGGAATTTGGGTTCCTTCCTCTTCCACCCAATGATAGACAAACATGGGCTTGTCTACATCCCAATTACACTACTCTTTTCACCCATTTTGTTTTTATTGTTAACTAAAGGATCATTGATTAAGAACCTCAATTACATCTTCTCTCAGCCTTCCTTTTCCCAGAATAAAGATTCCTAAACTCTTTAGCCTGTCTTAACCTGGCAACTTCCTCATTCTCCACCCTAACACACCTTTTTTCTTCTTCTTTAGTCACCCTTTGGACCTTTTTTAGATCCACTGTATAATTCAGTAGGTGAAGTATAGTCACCAGAACTTCATATTTGCTTACTTAGCAAGGAGTTACTGCATGCCTACCAAGAGCCAGGCACTGTGCTAGTCACTTGGGATATAAAGTTAAAAAAAAAAAAAGAAACAGTCCATTCAAAGATCTTACCTTCTATTGAGAGGGTAGGGTGGGGTAGGGACAATAGGGATGGAGATATACAAATACATATACACAGAAACATCCACACACACTTCAAAGTAATTTGGGAGGAAGAATGGGAACTGGGGTGGCAGAGGGTAGGAGGTGATATTGAAAGTACCTTGGAGGTAGCTATTATTATCAGTGTTGTGGACATATTATGTTTTTGTACAAGGATAGGGTGTGGTCTTCTTGTTTCAAATCCAGTTTTGATGCTTTCCAACTTGTTATTGGTATTTGGTGGGGTGGGATGTGAGGTACAGAAGAATATCGAACTGATGTCTCTAGAGAAAGTACATATTGAGACACACCTGATAACTCTGAGCCATCTTCTAATGTCTGATTATTTTTTTTCCTAAATGTGTTACTTTGTCCTTGCCTGTATCAAAAGCCATCTACCACATTCATGTTTGACTACACAGTCTTTCAGGTTTTCTTTTCAGTTTTTTCCAATTGACTTAGTTTTTCATTACCCACAAATAAAATCATCTATAAATCTAGAAGTCTTAGTATGCACTGCTTTCTCCTGATCATTTTTAAGAATATAAAATAGAGCTGGTTTTAGCATAAAATGCTGAAGTTATTATTTGCACATCTGGATTCAGGAATATATGTTTAGCCCTACCCATTGTTTCCTGTCTCAGAATCAGGTCCCTGACCATGACCAAACATTTCCAATGATTGCTTGCTAAGTCCAATTTTTAAAAAAGTAATCTATAGTATTCAAATTAGTCAAAGGCTTTTAAAATGTCTAAATAGATCACACTCACTGGTTCCTCTCTGTCTCTATGCATATGTAATGCCCTTAGCTATTATTATTATTAATTATTATTGAGCATTAATCCAACAATTTTCCAGAGTAATATTCAAAATTAACTTCTAACCCAGCTCATATTCTTCCTTTTCCACCTCTTCCCCAGTGACTTTCTCACTCTGAGGTTGCTTCAATCCTTGTGGCCTCTTCCTCTGATTGGTGAGTTCCTCCTCTAAACTTTCATTTGAGGAAGTTCACTTGCCAACAATACTCGACAGAGCTCTTTCAGATCCTGCCTCTATGGACTACTTTTTCACCTACTTTCTCAACTTTCAGCTCCTTTTTATGTATCATCTTCCTCCATTAGAATACAAACTTCTTGAGGGCAGGACCTGTCTTTCTTTTTGTTTGTGATTATTTCTAGCACTGAGTACATTGTGTGTAACATAGTAAATGTTTAATTAATACTCTCTCTCTCTTTCTCTCTCATAGGACCTACTAATGAGTGGCACAGTGCTAGCTGCCAAGGTTTGTGAAGAATATTAGATGGTTCCTAACTTCATGGAGTTTATAATCTAACTGGGGAGTTTAGGATTTCTTGAATTGATTCTAACTTGTCCAGGGCAAACAGGGACACTGACATGATTATGAGTATATCTGTTTGTTAGACTTTGTAGATTGGAAGATGCAGTTTTCAGAGTCCTAGAGTGATAGATGAAATGAGTGATAACGAAAGGTGCTTCACAAATCTTGCTAATTTTTTGTAGGATGCCCTAAGTAGAAAGAACAGCTAAACAATCACACCTAGTCTCTCACCTATGGAAGTTTCCTTTGGCCTACCTGTGCCTCATTTGGTTGAGCATGGTTTGGAGATCAAGATGAGTGACAAACTCTTGTGGAAATCAATGGATTGTAAGCAGGTATGTACTGAAGACGGTATCCATGCTTCATAAAGAATATGATTTGTGTGTGTGTGTGTGTGTGTGTGTGTAGTAGAAAGAACCCTGGATTTGAAGCCATAGCACCTGGCTGAAATCCATTCTGCTACTACTTTTGTGACCTTGGCCAAATCTTTTCAGGGTATTTGAAATCATAGGACCTAGGTTCAAATCTCCATTACACTACTTACTTACTCCCTTTGTGACATTAGGTAAGTTATTTCATCTCTCTTGTATTTGATTTGTTCACGTATGAAAAAAAGACGCAGTACTAGATGACCTCTAAGGTCCCTTTCAACTCAAAATCTGTGATCTTGTGGTCTTGTGAACTATGGACAGAGTTTTATGATATGGATAATTGGAGACAAATTCTTTTCTACTCAAGAAAGTCATTTACTTATGTTCTTCATAGTTAGGAGAGGCAGCACAAGATAGAGAGTAGAGAGCTTATCGCAGAGCCAGCAAGATGTGGGTTGAAGTTCTGCCTGAGACATATATTGGTTATGTGACCCTGAACAAATCATTTAACTTCACAGTGTTCTAGGCAGTTCTCTAAGACCATAGACACCTCTACTAGACCCTAAGTTGCAGAGAAAGTACTGACCTGTATTGGCAGAGAAAAGTTCCTGCTATGAGAGTTCCCTGTCTCTACCAATGCAATCACGGGCACAGTTCCTATCCCATGACAAGTAGAATGCAGCTTCTGAACCTGAAGCTGAGATCCCTGATATCTGCTCCTGCATCTGCCCCTAACCTGTTATATGTGCGCAGGTCAATTAACCTTCCCGGGTCTCAGTTTCTTCATCTGCAAAATAAGGGTGCTAAACTGAGATGAATTCTGGTGTTGCACCTAGCTCTGAGGTCCTATGATCTCAATACTGTCGAGTTACACACTCCTTATTAGTCTACCTATGGGGAGTGTTATTTGGAAAAGAATTTTGCCTTTACCTAGAGGTTCTGGAAGAGAACCAAAAGTAGGACAAGAAGTATTGCTTCTCGTTAGCAATGACATGGCCAGAGAATCAAGACAAACTACCCTTTGGTGAAAAAATCAGGCCAACAGTATTATAAAACTTGTTCTTTAAGAGGAAATTTGTCATCTTGGGGAGCATGCATGCTTATAAAAATTTCCATGTATTTCTGGGATGGAGATGAGCATGTGGTGAAATTTAAAGTTATGATACACTATGACCTTGTTTGAAGAGGTGGAAGCTACAACAGTTATTCTGACATTCTGACTCTCCTAGGTATGTATTCAAGATCCCAAGCATTGTATATCCTCCCACACTCTGGGTCACAACAGCTTCTAGATTATTAGTTATAGTACGTTTATAGAGTCTGCATTGGTTACAGGGCAGCAAATCGTCCAGTATGACTGGACGATTTGCTGCTCCTCATACATGGCCCTCTAGCTCCCGTTTCTACTCCTTTGCACTGACCGCCCCATTCCTGGAATGCTCTTGCTTCTTGCCTCAGCCTCTTAGAATACTTGGCAGGCTTCATTCAAGATTCACCCCAGATGTCACCTTCTGCAGTGGAAGAGTTACTTTCCATCTATTCTCTATAAATCTTTTATGTTATATATTGTTTTCCCCATTAGAATATAAGCTCCTTGTGATGGCAGAATGGTTTTTGCCTTTCCTTGTATCACCAGTATTTAGCATGGTATTTGATATGGAGTAAATGCTCAATAAATTCTGGCTGATTGATTGGTTACCTAGGCTTGGTTATCCTTCATGTGAAAGTGTGATTAGGACTCTACATTGAGGAAGATGTCATGCTCCTCAGCAGATACCACTCCACTGGCAGTGATGTCAGTAGAACCTGGAGTTGGGGGCAACCATCAAAGAACTTCAATGAATGAGTATTTGTGCTGCATGCCTTACGAAAATCCCATGGAATATATGGGAGACCAGAATGAATCAAGGGCCAAGATCACCTGTCAGGGCTTAGTTCATCAGTTTCATAGGCAAATGGGTTGGAGAAGAGAAGGCTTCCATCAAAGACTTCAATCAATACCAAATAATTCTTTACTTCACAGATGTGGCAACACATGCCCCAGTGATCTGGTTGGTAAGATTTACGTAAGTGCCCAAGTAAAGCAAAGCTGGTACTAATACCACTTGCCTTTGCAGTAGGTAAAATATCACCAGTAAGTGAGAGTACAATGTGACATCCAACATTTCAAGCGCAAGAACAAAGCTCTCTCTGGAGTCATGTCTGGAGTCAGGGAACCTTTATTTGGAGAAGCCTGGGAATTTACAACCTTTTTTTTTTAGACTAGAGATATAAATAATACTTTCCATGTAGTTGTTTTGTGGACAAGAAAGAATACTGATTACCTATCTGGGACACATATATATGTACATATACCCACTTATACATATATATATATATGTAGGCATATGTATGTATGCACACAAATATATGTATGTGTATAGTGCGTGCATATGTAGTGTGTGTGTATGTGTGTGTGTGTGTGTGTGTGTGTATGTGTGTGTGTTCCTTTGAGATCAATAGAGGTCTCTGAGCCCCGCTTGTGTGGCCTTAGTTGTTACTAGAGGTGTGACAGTGGAGGATGGCCTTTGGGTCCTTGACATCAGGGCGAGAGGCAGACAAGGATATCAAGCACATGTTGGGTCTTTAATTTGACTTCCTTTTAGTTTTTAAGCATAGGTTATTTAGTTCTGGCAAGGAGGACAGTACCTCTCTTTGGGTTAGTTCATTCAGCATGAGATCATCAAGCTCCTCAAGGCAGGTGGTGGTGAAGTGGCTAGAGAGCTGGGCCTGGAGTCAGGAAGACCTGAGTTCAAATCTAGCTTCAGATACTTACTAGCTATGTGACCCTGGGCAAGTCCCTTAATCTCTGAATGCCTCAGCTTCCTCAACTGTAAAATGCGGATAAAAATTGTACCTGTCTCACAGGCTTCTTGTTGTAAAGATCAAATGAGATAATATTTGTAAAGAGTACTTAGCATAGTGGCTGGCACATAGTAAGCATTACACACATACATACACATATGTACATATCTATCTATCTATCTATCTATCTATCTATCTATCTATCTATTCTCTTTCCCTTCCTTTTGCCCCCTCATGGAACTGATCCATAAGGGTGACCTCCTTCCAGAAGACATGTTAAAATCTAGAAGGTATCAATATACTTTATGACCTGAAGGGGTGTCTTAGAGTCAGGAAATCTGGATTTGAGCCCCAGTTCTGTTACTTTATAGCTTTGTAATATTGAATAAGGATCTCTGAGCTTCAGTTTGCTCATCTATAAAATGAGGCTAATAATACTTGCACTGGCTTCCTCATAGAGTAGTAGTTAGGATCAAATGAGTAAATGTATGTAACATAGTTTATAAATCACAAAAGTGACAAATAATGTCAGTTCTAAGTATTAGTTTTATTATTGTTAATAATGGCCTCCTTCCTCTCACTGAGAGAGTTATGCATTCTTGAGTCACAAGTTAAAATACCTAGGGAAAGGCAAAAGTATGGTCAAAACTAGCTGAGTCAGCCACTGTGAAAATAGTAGTTTGAAGCTGAATAGGCATCCTCCTTATTCTGAAGGTTTCAGGTAGTGTCTAGGAAATGTGTGCAGAGGAATGTCAGGGAGGCAGGACAGATGGTCTGTGGGAGGAAAAAGGAAGTAACTACTTTCAATAGCTGTAATGGAGGCATCAGACTCTTTTTGACTCCATGGTTGCCGTTAGGCAATAGACAAAATCAGGGAGAACTAGAAATTTTTGGCTTGGTGTTTTCTAAACTGTCCCATGTACTTTGACTGCTTGTTTTGATTGGGGTAAGTGTATGGGGTGAGAAGCAGGGAGTAAGATCAATAGAGCCAGATGAGATTACTTCTGGATGTGGTGGAGAGGAGACATAAGATGGTACGTCTAGCATTTTTGGGTAGCTTTCTTTGTATGCCTGCGTTCCCTGTGCTATGCATGTCCCTGGTTAAGTTTTATTTGCTGTGTGATACCTGAAGTTTGGGGTACAGAAAATGCTGGAGAACTGGAATGATAATGACTATGTTACAAGGTTATCAATAAGATCAATGTTGACAACACTCTCTGAGCCTTTTCCTGTTCTCTTGGATGTACCTGTACCTTCCAAAATTCACAGGACCTTTGCTGTTAAGGTCATGGGACCCTGATAAATGGATTCATGTAGTAGATATCTCTAGAGTCTATCATTATAGCAGCCAGGAGAGGCTTTTGTCTACAAAGGCTTTGAAATTGACCAAGGAATTTTGCTTCCTCTTAATCCAGGGCCATTGAGGTCTAATTGTTCAGTTTCACTGCATGGCCAGCCCTGGTTTGGAGAGACATCAATAGATTCTGAGTGAACTCTTGCACTATCTGCATATTCTCTAGATGATATCTCCACATAGACAGGATTACTTACAAAAATATCTAAATGCTCCATGTGCTCAGGCCTGGGGTCTCCAATTTCTTCCTCCCCTCATTGCTACTAGTCTCTGAGGTCTGGGTACAGAAATCCTGATATGGATGTATGTAGATATCATGGCAGTGATGGAATGAACCATTGTTGGGTAAAGTTCTGAAGATACATTGGTGGAGAAGAAGAAAAAGAGAAGCATGAAACAACTACATTTTTCTGAATGTTCCTGTCAATCAATGTAGGCACCACTGTTGCAACTGAAATTGCTTTGTGCTATGCAAAATTTTTTGAAAGCCTACAATAACCCTTAATTCCTTCTGTAATCAAGAGATAAAAATATTGATTTCAATTGGAAACCTTTCCTTCCATGTACATATATAATACATACATACAGATATGTGTATGTGTGTATACATGTATATATGTATATATATATATATATATATATACAAATACATACAAATACACACACACACACACATAGATTGTTCTATGCAACATAATGGCAATAAAATGGTCTGCTGTTAAGAAATCTCTCCATTATGGAATGGGGTACCCTTTTCTCAGTCAGAGATTTGATCTTATTTAGCTGGTCACCTAATTCAATTGACCAGACATCCCTCAATGCTTTATAAATTTTCTTCCTTTCGTATGATGGTTTTATGCTTCTGATAAACACTTCTGTAGGAGATGGACTGGCAAACCTGATACAGGGTAGAAAGACTGGGGGAAAGAAAGCATGATTAAGGGGATAATGCTAGCTAACTACACAAGCTACAAAATGGTGGTTTGCCAATGTCATCATGACTACAGCTATGCAGAGGCATCTTAGAAACTACAACAAAGACTGGGGCAATGGATAGGTTTCCCTTAAAATTGGAGAAGCTTCGATAGTGGTATTTTCATCTCTACTCATGACAGTTCTGAATCTTATGATGCTACTGTTCTCAATTTCTGAGTATTTACTCATTTTTCCATTTTTGGACACTTTGAAGGAGGGTCTGGTGACCAACCCATTCTGGGTCTCATCATTTCCCTCTCTCCTGCTTGAACCATCAGTTGTGAGTTGGGGTTGGTTGGGTGGGGGTGGGGGAAACCCTTTTCTGCTGAATGGAACTCCTTTAAAGTCCTCAGGCCTGAAAGGCAGGGAGCCCAAATCCAAGATTACCTTGTTTTTTGGAGTGTATCACTGGCTATTGTCCCTATCAAACAAAGCCCTTTCATCAGAGGGTCTTTAAAACACTTTTTTTTCCTCCTTTATTTTGCTTTGAAATAAGCTGGGCAACAATTAATTTCAGAGAGAGAGAAAGATAATTCAACAAGGATCTATTACTACTCTCAGCTTCTATTGCTATAATGAAAATCTATTTCCTTTCCCTTTTGTGTCCCATATAATTTAATGCCCATTTTATTAATGGTCTGAAATAATTACGGGAACCCTTTGTGTTTCTCAAGTATGTTTCATTTAATTGTGCAATAAATGCCTAATCTCTTCCTCCATCTGAAGCTATTATGGCGTTAAAATTAACAATTATGCAGCAATGCGCCCGGGTCCATAGAAATCACTCCAGATAACTAGACATATATAAATCATTCATGAGAACAATTTCTGAAAGGAGACGAAGGGAAAAAAAATGTGTTGAAAATGACATTGGGAAGCCAAGGGCCCAGCCTGTAAGAAGATCGTAACACCTTAAAAAAATCTTTTTTTCTTTCCTTTTTTGTTATTATTATTTTATTAATTGTGTATGTGGCATAGCCCTCCACCCCCCCCCCACTTCTATTAGCCTGACAGATATTTTCAGAATTAATTAACTGTTAGCTCTGAGGATAAATTGTTCATTATCAATTTTCCCCCTCTTTCTTTCTTTCCTTTTATAGTTTTTCTTTTTCTTTCAGGCCAGCAATTACACTCCCTGCCTTTCACCGGCAGGTCCTGTTCTGTAGGAGGCAATCCAAATGGGGAAAGTGCTTTCTCTTTCAACCCTATTCACTTCTCCTCTTCTCCCTTTTGTGGGATTTAATAACCATGGCTGATAGGCTCACGGTGGACAGAGAGGTTAAGTTTGTTGTCTCAGCACTTTGCTGACAGGGGACAGCTCAGGAATTCTGCTGTTTAGAACCAGTCCTACCGGGTGAAAGAGACTCCTGTTCTTTGCAGCCAGGTCTTACCCAGCAACACTGGGAGCAGTTTCCAGAAATCTATTGGGCCACAAACATCCTCTTTGGCTAGCAACATTTTCATTGGCTCTGCTGGTGCCCAGCCCCCTCTGTCTCATGCACCCCCCTAACACTAAGCAAAGCAATTCCCCACAAAATATACTCCAAGTTTTCCCCACAGACACAGGCTCTCATGAAAATCTAACAAAAAAAGCACCAGAAATGAGACACCAAGTATTTTCCATCTCTTTTTGACTCCTTGCCTGATTCTCATTAGGTCTCCACGTCTGATTCTTTTAGGCCTCAGGCACATAGACCAGAGGTTATTTTGAAGATTGTGCACCAATGAAGAATATACTAAGGGATATTAATCCAAGACAGATGTCCCAGCATTCACAGAGCTCAAAGCTCTTAAAGCACCCTGTCCCAAGAGGGCCAGTGCCAATAGGCCTGGCTCTCATCAACATGGTGTTTTATTTTTAAAAACATTTATTGAGTGCCCACTGTGTGCAGAGACCCTGTTATGTGTAACTGGGAAGAGATACGGTATTTACTTAAAATCAATTCATGAGGTGAAATACATATATAAAATGTACACCTAGGAAATGACTATAGAATGTCAAAGTAACATGTCAAGTGTTAAGACAAGGCACTACTAACTGAAGAAGCAAGTGTGAAGCTATACAGGGTAAGGGATCTTTTCCATTTCCAATGTGTAAAATAGGGCAAGGTTGTTCTGGAAAGATTTCTTGAAGATAGTGAATCTTGAAGTGTTTGGATTAACAGAGATTGGTGAAAAGGAGAGTATGTGTGTATGTTTGTGTGTATGTGTGTGTATGCATGTGTGTGTATATATGCATATGCGTGGTATTATAACTGAAAAGAATAGTCAATGGGGCAGAAAGACCCAAATATATTGAATATAGACCTGGAAATGCCCTTAGAGATGATCCATTCTTTCACAATATTTTTACAGATGAGGCAACGGGGGCTTATGGAGCTGAACTGACTTAGCAGTGATTCCACAAATACTAGGTAGCAGAGCCAGTCCTCAAGCTCAGGTAATCTGACTTTCATCACATTGTTGTTCAGTTGTGTCTGACGCTTCATGACCCTGTGGACCATAATATACCAATTCTGTCCATAGGATTTTATTGGCAACAATACTGGAATGGTTTGCCATTTCCTTCTCCAGAGGCAAACAGAAGTTAAGTGACTTGCACAGGGTCACACAGCTAGTGAGTATCTGAGGCTGGATTTGAATCAGGTCTTCCTGACTCCAGGCCCAGTGCTCTATCCACTGAGCCATCTAGCTGCCTCACATAGGGAGTTGTATTTGTGAAGCAGCAAGCAGCTCAGCTTGTCTGGAATAGAGAAAAGACATTAGAAAGCAACTAAAGGTGAGATCAGAGAAGAAAATACCATAGTACAGAAAAAAAAAAGAAAAGAGCATTGGCTGAGAAGTAGGGCAACATGAGTTCCAATACTACTTCTTATAATAATTATGTCTGTGACTTTGGATAAATCAACCTTACCTCCTCAGGTGTTAGTTTCCTCATTTGTAAAAGGAGGCAGTTGTACTAGGTGGTCTCTGAGGCTCCTTCCAACTTTAGATCAATATTCCTTTGGGAGATGGTAAGTGTAGAGTGTAGATGCTTAAATTTGATAGGAGAAGACCATAGGAAAGCACCAGAGATTCTTAAGCATTAAAGTAAGTGAATAAATTCACTTTAGGAGATTATCCTGATTCTGAGTATGGCATAACGAAGAGAGAACTACCTCAAGACTCAGGAAGACCCGGGCCCTGGTCTTGCTTCTAACATGTATTAGCTTTGAAAACTTGAGGAAAAAATTTAATGTCTACAGAGGCAACGGTCTGAGATTATAAATTTCTGAACCATTGCCTGTTTATATTGATAGAATTTTATCGGTGGAAGTTCCCTATACCAGTGAAATCACGGGTCTGGGTTGTACAAAAAACCCCCAAAACAAAAAACCCCACTTCTTGGCCACTTTAGGCAGAATGGAATGGAGTGGAGAGAACCCGGAGCTTGAGAGACAGGTTGGGAGGCTCTTGCTGTATGTAATCCAGGCTTGAGGTCATGAGACCTAGAACATGATGTCGGCTATGGAGTGGGGAGGCAGTTCATAGAACCATGTAAATTAAAAAATAAGATAACTCCACAGTTTTTTGAAAATAGTCATGAAGAAGCAAAAATCGGCACTTGTTTGTGACCTAAGGGAGTGGGACAACTGTGGTGACAATGATGGTAATAAGGAAATTGGGAAAAGGTACAGTTTTAGAGAAAAGAAATTCTCTGAAAAGCCCTAGATTTGTTTCATATAGCCTCATGTTTACCTTTTTGTGTGTCCATGCAATGACATAACTTGTCCTTGAACTCTGCTGCAGTATCTTCCTGTTTTCTTAGATTCCCTTTCTTCTCAAATTTTCTTTGCATATTGGTCCTACTTACTAATGTTTCATCAACATTTTCTAACAGTTCTTTTTTGTATAGTTATGAATTTCACCTTCTCTTAAGATCTTTAATGCACTCATTTTGTTTCTTATTCTTCCCATGGATTCCCTCTACCTTTCATTTTTTTTTTCTAATTCATTCCCTACCCTAGCAAGAATTACATAGAGATCAACCCCTGCCATTGTTTAGGGTTTTTTGTTTTTTGTTTTTTTGATTTCTTCAGAAAGCAATGTTTCCATTGTAGCTCTTAAAGGTACTTAATAACCCACAACCTCATTAATTATTCTTAATCCCAACATCCAAATATTCTTGAATAGCTGCCCCCATGACATTCCTTTCTAAGAACTTTCTATCGAAGTTTTAGCCAACAAAATTGAAAGACAAAACTCAAGATCACAGCTGGTTCTTGTTACTACTAGTTATAAAATACAAAGGATATGTCAGATTACCTATAGGAAGTGTGAATAGAGAGCCATTCCAGTGGTGGTGGAACATTGGTATGTTTGTGAAAGTATGTAAAATATAGTCTGAAGTTTCCAAGATTGGCAGATGATTCAAAGGTGTTTTCAAGTTTTTGAAGGGATGTAATAAAGGAAAACATTGACCATTATTTCTCCCCACTGAAAATAGGTTGAAATTATAATGAAGAGAATCATTAGACTAGACAAGAACAATACTGTCTTATGAGATGTTTGCAAAACTAACAAATATTAAAATATTTTCTCCTCTATGGTCTCTGTATGCCAACAGTTTGGATAGCATTAATAAACTAAGAGAAATCCCTAGACCTTGATCACCAGGTCCAGACATCAAGAATGCCTGCGAAAAGCATTTTTATTGAATTAGCATGCAAATCCTTGCAAATTTATTTTTTCCTTCCTGTCTCTTCAACTCCCAAATGGGGTCACAAAAAGTTGGACACAACTGAAATGACTGAACAATAACAGCAGCAGCAACAACAACAAAGATTTTGATCCCCCAAACTCACTTCTGAAGTACAAATCCCATTCTTCATCTCCTGCTGCCTTCTCCTTTGATTCCATTTCCCTAAAACCTGACCCTACCCAAATGTCCTACTTCAGATCTATCAGCCTCTTCCACTGTGCCCTCTGGAGTTCTTACACTATAACTGACAGACTTACATTCATCTTCAACCTTTCCCTTTTCACTCCCACCATTTTCTGGTTTTCTCTGATACCTGACTCTATACTGTTGACACTACATCCCTGTCAAAGCTTACCAGAACTGCTTGCACTTTCACTCGTATTCCACCATCCCCAAGTCACTAGTTGTGATAAGGAAGTCAGAATACTCTTTGTTTCAGTCTCTCCTTCTACTACCATCAATCAATAACCTCTCCTCCTATGAGGTTCATTCAATCCAAATTATTGCCTAATCAAGATTCTTCAGTTATTGTTCAGTTATTTCTTAACTGTGTCTAACTCTTCATGACCCCATTTGGGATTTTCTTGGCAAAGACACTGGAGTGATTTGCTGTTTCCTTCTCCAGCTCATTTTACAGATGAGGAAACTGAGGCAAACAGGGTTAAGTGACTTGCTTAGGGTCACACAGCTAATAAGTATCTGAGGGTGGATTTGAACTCAGGTCTTCCTGACTCCAGACCCAATACTCTATACACTGCATCACCTAACTGTCCAAGCAATATTCGGTATTTGTTATTTACCATACCCCCAGAACATTCTCCTTCTTTCCTTAGTGAATTTAGTGCCTGGCTCACAGACTGTCCACCTCAACTCATGCCATCATACTAAAGGACTCTGTAAATATTAAAATGCCTTCAAATTCCATAACTTTTTATTTCCTTAGTCTACCCAGTTCATATGACTTATTCCATTGTACCTCTGCTATGCACAGAGATGGTCTTTCCTTTGATCTTGCCATCACAAATGTTCCACTTTCATCTACACGAACTCCAAAATTCCTTTAGGCAATTCTAATCTTTTCTGATTTTATCTTCCCTCTGCCTTAAGTCACCTAACCCTGTTCTTTGTCCTTACTGTGACCTCCACTCCACATCTCAGTTCTTTTCAAGGCCATCTCCCTTGTACTGGCTGTACTGTCCTTCTTTCCCTATCCTAACCCCATAGTAAATTAGTTCAACACTATATTATCCTTTACAATCAAGTCCTTTCTTTCCTATCCCATTGACAATCATGCCTTGCCAAACCTTAATTTTGGATTATTCCCACTGTCTGCTGCTTTCACTCCTATTTATATACCGCTGAATAGTGCTGGGAGAAAAAAATTGTGAAATTATTCTATCTAGGTCCAAAACATTTATTACCAAATCTCAATGGGGCCTTCTGAAAGGAGGCAATACTTTTACACCTCCCTAATCAATTTACAATCTCACTCACCCCAACAACTATTACAAATTTTTCATCCCTTCCCCAGTTTCTTATGTCACCCCTCCTTCCATCCTCTCAGCTTAGGACCTTGCCTCACACTTCTGGGAAAACCTTGAGACAATTTTCTGAGAGCTTCTGCTTCTCTCCTTATTTTATAGCAGTCATATGCCTTCTACCATCTTCTCTGGGATATTTTCTACATTCTAGGTTTTTGCGACACTGCTCTCTCCTGGTTTATCCAATACCTGTCTGATTTTCTTTCTCAGTATCTCTTGCTGATTCATCAACCAGGCCATGCCCATTACCCATGAATCTCTCCCAAGACTTATTTCACTCTTCCATCTATGCTACTGTATCTTGCTTGGTGATCTCATCAGCTCCCATGGGTTCAGTTATCATCTCTAGGCAAATAATTTTTAAGTTTTTTTTTAATCCAGAACTAATATTTCTTTTGATCTCCAGTCCTGAATCACCAACTCTCTGTAAGAAATCTCAGATTCAACTTACAATAATTCCACCCAAATCTTTCCCTCTTCCAACTTCCTTATTACTATTCAGATCAGTCACCATCCTTAGTCACTCAAACTTGTGACTTCTCTGTCATCTTTGTTTCTCCTTTCTCATATCTGGTCTGTTGCCAAATCTTCTTGTTTCTATCTTCACAACATATCTCATGTATATCCCCTTCTCTCTAGGCACACAGCCATCATCTTGGTTCAGGACCTTATCACCTCACACCCAGACTGTTGTTATAGCTATCTGGTTGATCACCTTGCCTTGGGTCACTCCCTAAGCCAGTCCACTCAGTTGCTGAAATATTCTTCCTAAGGTTTAGGTCTAATCATGTCATCCTCTTACTCAATAAACTCCCAAGGCTTCCCATGACCTTCAAGATTACATATAGATTTCTCTGCTTGCCTTTTAAAGTCATTCATGGCCTGACCCCTTCTTCTCTTTCTGGTATTATAATACTTTACTCCCCTTGTAGTGTCCCATGATCCAGAGACACTGACTTTCTTAGTCTTTCTTTCATAAAGTACTCTTTCTCATGACTTTTTCTTTTCTGCTGGCTGTTCTATACATGGAATATGCTCCTTCTTCTCTTCTGCCTTTTGACTCCTTCAAGACAGTTTAAATTCTACCTTTTGCAAGAAGCCTTCACAGATTTGTCCCCTGCCCCTGGTCCTGATTACTAATATTTTCCCTCTTAGATCACCTTCCATTCACACTTTGTATATGTTGCATGTACAATTTTTTGCATGTTGTCTTCTCTGTTAGAATATAATTTTCTTGAGGGCAGGACCATGTTTTTTTGACTTTCTTTGTATCCTCAGTATTTAGCATAGTTCCTGCCAAATAGTAAATGCTTAATACATGCTTGTTGACTGCCTGCCTGGTACTTGATGCCAACTTGAGCCTCTTTATAGTTAACTAGTGCTCCATGATTGAGTGGGTTACTGAAATTTGTGTTTGTGTGTGTGTGTGTATGTGTGTGTCCGGGGGGGGGGATGTTCTTGGGTAGTAATAGTTCTTGTTTGAGAAAGAGTAGTGTTAATGTAGTGGCCTTGACCAAGGAGAAAAATACCTAGGACTTCATTTCCTTCAATGCTTAGTGATCAGTCAGACAAACTTGAGACCTGGGAAAGACCTTAGCTTAAAAAAGTCAAGGTCTCTCACTGCATCTGGGGCCATCACCAATCCTCCTGACCTATGTCTTGCCGCTGGATTCTGATGACTCTGGAGGACAGAGTGAGGCTGATGACTTTGCACAGCTCTGCCTCACTTAAATCCAATGCACTTGTAAGTCAAGACATCACCCTCATGATATCATTGGCCCTCTTCAAGAATGGACAAACAACAGTGCTCAGATGTCATCACACATTGGGTGAAATTCTCTGGTTTATATACCCTGGAGGACTGTATATTTAGTCACAGTGCAATGATAGTATCAAGCAAGGGCTCTGGTTGGATTATATACTACTAAGTAGAAGATTAAAAAAAAAAAACTAGGACTCCAGGGCCCTGATAGCATCAACAGTGAGAAAAGGAAACCTGAACAAAGCTGCATGGTGATGAGGGATATAAGAGTCATGTAAATCAGTGTCTTAGAAGTCCTGAGAAACCAAGAGTAGTGAATAGAGATGCAAACATGAAGGCAGAATTAAGAAAACTGGGGCTGTAAGAACCACAAGGATGGTATAAATGAGTACGGCAAGCAGAAAGGCTATAGTGGGTGGGAGAGACAGAAGGGAAGCCCCTGGACTGATATGGCCATGATGTTCCCAAATACAGGATCTGGAGCTGGATTCTAATAATGTTAGAGCAAGACAAAAAGCTTCAACTCTTCTTCAGAGTCTATCCCAAAAAACTCAGGATGGGAGTTATTGGAAGGTGGGGTGGAGAATTGGAGGTGAATAGGAGAAAGATTCCTGCAGTAGGGATTAAAGGATGGATTGTAATTCCCCTAGAGGGATAAATGATTGAACACATTTGTGTATATGAGTGCCAAGAATGTTTTCACTGCTTGATTTATTTCCTTGTTATTTATGTTGTTTTGTGTCTTAATTAAATGTTCTTACTACTGAATTTATTTATAGTAGTATATATAGTAGTAATTTATTTCTTCTATAGCCTGGCAATATGTATTTGATAGGGGTTTAAGCTGTGAGTTGAATAATTGATTATGTAAAACACCTGCACTTTATACCTAGGAAAAGTAGCCTGCCGGGGGGGGGGGGGGGGCGGTTTCCAGAGCTAGAGTAGAAAGGTAGCTCAGTGCTATGGAAGATACCAAAGCAGGCGGATATCAGCATTATCTGTGCAGCATCCATAATGGCAAGGCATTGTGGGATATTGCAAAGTACTGGCATCAGAAAGGTATCTGAAAAAGTGCACCAGTTCTGGGCTAGGTAATATATTCCTCACTGAGCCAGAATTCAGGGGTGACATGATATTACCTTTTCCAACAATTGTTTTCTTTAATTTCCATTTTTAAATTTATTTCCTGTGAGAATGAACTGACTAGAATTCATTTGTGTCGGGGAGTGAAGGTGAATTTCTTATTAACTATCCCAGGTAATGGGCAGCTTCAGCTCCAGATGTGTAGAGGTCTTCAATTACTTAGGGCTTAAGCAGTGGGGGAACTAATGGAGGGAGTGATTAATACAGCTTTCAACTCTGAGCAAGGAGGAAATGAGTGCCTTTGTATATTTGGGTGACATCATCTGAAGGTGGGCTCTCTGGTTCAAAATTTCTCACAGAGATATAAATACTCTAAATGTATGCAGTGCAGAGTTTTAAAAAGTCTTTTCCACAAGCTATATGAGACCATTTGAAAAAAAAAAAGGAAAAGAAGAATTAAAACCCTTATAAAACCAACTCCTTTGAAACAAATTATATCTCCCTCTGAGTGGTAGAAACAGTGCTCATATAAAACAGAAAAAAGAGAGTGGGTTGAATTGCCTTTGGGAAATTCCAAAGTTCTTTTTAACAGCCCCAAGCTTCTCCCATCTATTTAGAGATCCATCTTTTTTCATTGTAATATTCTTTGGATATTGCTGTACAGAACACTATGGCCTCTGAAGAATTAAATTGAAGATCCTTTAAAGGCAATGCAGAGGTTCAGGGTGGGCATGGACATGAACAGCATATTACAAACAAGAAATTATGAAGGAGAATTAGAGTAAAAGATGATGTCAAAAACATGTATGAATGAAATAGATGATAACAGTTATCTGACAAGAGTAAGAGATAACTGATGAGCAGCCATATTCTGCACTGGTATTCTGTTGTCAATAGAAAGAGAGGAAAAGAGCCAAGCTGGTTAGGTAGGCATGAATATTTGTTTGAATGATCTGAATTGTTGGAAGGACCACTCACATTGATGAGGCCACAGACTGATTTAGCTATTTGGGTTTTCAAGCTGAGATACTTCAGTAAAGTTTCTAAACATAGGGACATTTCGTATGATGAGATAAGCTATCTTTCACAGACTAACAAATTGGAAGTATATCAATCAGTCAATGAATAGATACTTATTAACTGCCTACTACGTGCCAGGCACTCATCCAATGATCTAATTGCCAAATCTAATGGCCTCTTCTCATTCTTCATCTTTATTCACTTCTCTGCAGCCTTTGACATTGTCAATAACCTTTTCTCAAGTACTTTCTTTTCTTTAGGTTTCTTTGACACTACTCTCTCCTGGTTCTTCTCCTACCGGTTTCACTGTTTCTTCTGCATGTTCTTTGCTGGATCTTCCTCCAGGTTATATCCACTAACTGTGGGTGTCCCCAAGGTTCTGTCCTTTTCTTTTTTTCCCTCTATATTATTTTACTTGGTAATCTCAGCTTCCATGGGTTCAATTATCATCTCTATGTTCATGATTCTCATATCTACTTCCTATCCCTAACCTCTCTCAGGGCAACTAGGTGGCACAGTGGATAGAGCACCAGGCCCAGAGTCAGGAAAACCTGAGTTCAAATAGGCAGGTGAGGATTCAAAACTTGAGACAGTTTTGTTGTTCAGTTATTTCAGTCATGCCTGACTCTCTGTGACCCTGTTTGGGGTCTTCTTGGCAAAGATACTGGAGTGGTTTGTCATTTCATTCTCCAGCTTTACAGATGAGGAAACTAAGGCAAACAGGGTTAAGTGTATTTGAGTTCAAATTTGACATTGTCAATAACCTTTTCTCAAGTACTTTCTTTTCTTTAGGTTTCTTTGACACTACTGTCTCCTGGTTCTTCTCCTACCAGTTTCACTGTTTCTTTCTCTCTGAAGTCTCTCCCCATTACAATTCATCTTCCACTTAGATATCTAAGTAATATCTAAAGCACAGGTCTGACCATGTCATCCATCCTCCTATTAAAAACAACAACAACAACAGGAAATTCATATGGCACCCCAGGATCAAATATAAAACCCTCTCTTTGGCTCTCTTCTACTTTTCTAGTCTTTTTATACTTTGTTCCCCTCCAACATTGACTTCCTTGCTATGCCTTACATAAGATACTCTTTTCCCTGACCGTGAACTTTCACTAGCTGCCCCCTATGCCTAAAATTCTCTCACTCCTCATCTCTGTCTCTTGGCCTCCCTGGCTCCCTTCAAGTTCCAGATAAAACCCCACCTTCTACAAGAAGCTTTTTCTCATCCTCCTTAATGCTTAGTGCTATCCTGTTGATTATTTCCAGTTTATCCTGTATATATTTTATTTATACATAGTTTTTGTTTGTTTGTTTGTTGCATATAGCCTTCCTTATTTGATTGTGAGAAGGGCAGGGACTATTCTTTGAGGGAAGGGACTGTTTTTACATTTTTTTTTGAATCCCCAGTGCTTAGCATAGTGTCTGGCACATAGTAGGTGCTTAATAAATATTTGTTGTCTGACTGTGGGTAAGATCACTGTTAGGTGCCACATGGAGAAAAAGCAGTATTAAGTTTACTATGGCCTACCCTCTAAACCAGCTTTTTTTGCTAACTTCTCAATTATTGTACGTAATTGTGCCATTTTCCCAGTCACCCAGGCTCAGTTGATTCAATCCTTACCTTCATTCCTCACATTTGATTATTTGGCCAAGTTCTCCATGACAATCTCTCTTACTTCACAGCATGGTGCCATGGAGAAAGCATTAGATTTGGAATCAAAAGTTCTTGGACAGTATCCTACTTCTGCCACCACCTAGTAGTTAGCACAGTACCATAAAAGGTATATTGCTTGATTACCTCTGCAACCTGGGTACCTCTCTGGGCCTCAGTTTCCTCATCTGTAAAATGAGGGAGTCTGGACTAAATGACTTCTAGGTTCTTTGTACTTCTTAATCTATAGTTTTATGACCTCTTTCTATTCTAACTTTTACCAGACTAATGTAGGCCCCTATTATCGTTTACTTCTGTCTCTTTATTTTGTTATCCCGTCTCCTGTCTCTATCATCTCCAATCCATCCTGAAAGTAACATGAAGGGAAAGACTTCTTAGGAAACCTGCTGAGGCTTCTTAAGAGTCAGGGTCTTATGACTAAAGACCAAATACTTCCTAAAGTCTCCTGTGAGGAGCAATCAGTAGATGAACTAATTACCCTACTGTTTATGTTTCTATTGTGCAAGCTTCATACCATTCTAAACTAGGCTTTATAACTTAATCAGATGTGTTTCCATATAAAAGTGATTCCTGGACCTAGTTAAGGCTTATGAAGCCTATGAAATTCAAGCACAGTTTAATTTACTAATAGTCACTAATGATCTGTAAATAAGCCACAATCTTTAAGGTAAAGAAACCAAACAATTGGTTTGTTTGAAGTATAAACAGGCGGTAATTTGTGGATTTTCTAATTGCTTTTTTCTGCCTGGCCATTAGCCAAAATTCATTCTAATAACCTGGCCACTGTTAAAGACTTTATTTGAAGTCCAGCTGTGGATGAGTATTAGGGGCTAAGATCTGGGATTTGTGGTCTAAAGCTCCTGGAATCCTCCTCTATTCATTCATTCTCTCCCTCCCTTGTTCATTCAAGAAATATTTACTGAGCATTTGCAGTGTGTTAAGTAAGTAAATGGAGGTTTTATTGAGGCTTCCACTGGGTATCCCTACATGGGCCAGGGTTATAGCCATTACAGTGATTGAGATTTCTGCATTTCTAAAGGACTGTTGTGATAACAATAACATCTGACATTTATATTGTAGATTAAAGTGTGCAAAACATGTATGAATGTACTCCTCATAACAATCCTGTGAAGTAGGCACTACATGTATCATGATCCTCATTTCATATATGAGGGAAAGCTATATCACTTGCCCATGGTCCCATAAGTAAGTATCAAAGGCAGGATGGGCTTCAAACATAGGTCTTTTCTGACTCTGAACAGAGTCTTTCCCACAATACCACACTTATTCTCATAATAACAAGTTGTTAAGTATGAAACCAATTTCCTTAGAGAGATGCTCAGACTACTACCTTACTATGTTCTTTTTTTTTTTTTTTTAGGTCATATCTGTTCCTCCACCCTCCTGGATTTTTTGCAGCACTGGGTCTGTAGTTGGACACCAGAACCAGGAAAAGAGGTGAGAACATGGACTTAAGTATGAAGGTGCTGTGAAATTGGAAGAGATAGAGAAAGGGAGTGAGGAATCATCAAGGCAAAGAGGTTGGAGATCTGAGATTCAGGTGACACAGTGGAACACACAAATAGAAAAAAGACTAAGTCAAGCCTAAAGAGACAAGATTGAACAGGATTGGAAAAGTCAGGCTGGTCAAATTAAACATATGAAACCATACCTAGACATTTCTGCACATGGGATTCATGATAATGATGTTCAGTCATTTTTCAGTCATGTCCAACTCTCCTCCACGGCCTCATTTGGGGTTTTCTTCGAAAAGATATTGGAGGAGTTTGCCATTTCTTTCTCCAGCTCATTTTACAGATGAGAAAACTGAGGCAAACAGGGTTAAGTGACTTGCCAGGGTCTCACAACTAGTAAGTGTCTGAGGCTGGATTTGAACTCAGGAAGATGAGTCTTCCTGATTCCAGGCCCAGTGCTCTATCCACTGTGCCACCTAGCTGCCCCAAACATGTGGTAAGGAGTAGGAAAAGCTTAGTTTGAGGGATGGGAAAGGTGGACATCCTGGGACACTGGCAAAAGCAATAAGACCTAGCATTAGATTATCTAGTAGTTTCCAATAAAAATCTATTAAATACCTATTAAACACCTCCTAAATACAAGATAGAGGAAGCTTTCTCACTGGAAGTTACCTATACCAATTAAATCACAGATTTAGACAAAAAAAAATGCATGGCAATTCTGCTTGAGGGGATGTAATATGTAAACCTAAGCATATATGTGATATTTTCAGGAGGGAAAGAGTACTAACAACTAGGGGGAATGAGGAAAGTCTTCCCTCCTGGGTAGCATGTGAACTAAGTCTTGAAATAAATTAAAGATTCTATAAGACAGAGGTGAGGAAAGAGTACATTTCAGGCATGGGTGATAATCTGAAAGAATATACGGAGGTGGGCCATGGAATGCCATTTTGGCTGTAATGAAGAGTGTCTTACAGAGTGAATAATGTGAGGCCAGGAGTGGTGGTATATGCCTGTAGTTACTGCTATTGAGGAGATTGAAGCTGATGGCTCTTACTTGAGTTCAGGAGATGAGTTACAGTAGGGTTAAAGCTGATTGGGTATGCTTACTAAGCCCTGCACCAATATGGTGAACCTCAGGATAAGGGTATGGAGGGAGGGCCACAAGGCTACCTAAGGAGAGGTGAACCAACCCAAATCAGAAACAGAGGAGGTCAAAGCTTCAGCAGTGAGGGCAAACCTGTGAGTGTCCACTGTACTTACAGCCTGGATAGGATAGGGAGAGGTAGTTTAAAAGAGAATGCAGAGAAATACACAAGGACTCAAAGGATTCCATAATAATCGAAATACTCCTTTTCTCCAATGAATCCCACTTTTCACCTAAGGGGCTTAAAAAGACCTAAAGGTAGAGACCTTTAGCATAGTGGATAGAGCACAGGTCTTGGTGTCAGAAAGAACTTGATTTCAAATCTTGTTTGAGATACTAGCTGTGTGACCCTGGGAAAGTGACAACCTCTCTGTGCTGTTATATAGATAGTTTAGAGTCTTTCTGTAGCTTAAACTGTCTCCCAATGGTTCCTGGACTCCAACTTTACTAAGCCTATTGTTACTGTTTCTTTTCCCCAGAAGAGCTTATAACAAAACACAAATAACCTCCACCAGGATGTACAAAGGCTACCAACACCAGTTCCTTCTGAAAGGTGAGGGCTGGCCCAGGGATAAAGTTCTTCCAGCTAGAAAGGCTTGGGAAGACCTGTCTAAATTCAACAAAGATGCTCCTGATTATCAGTGGTGCATCTGAAATCCTTTTTCTCTGCATCTAGTTCTTAATATTGTGGGTCTATGGGATATTCCCATAGGCATCAATTGGGAGTACCCTCTTTTCCGAGTTTAGATTATTGTTACACTCTGGCAGCATCTTTAAATGATATCCAATAGAATTGATCCAGCTGACTGCTTTGGGAGCAAATGTGGAATCACATGCATCAATTCTTTCAAAGAACAACACTTTAGAGACCTTTCTCAGAGACCTCTAGATTGACTTGGGGAAATAATATATACCATCACACAGTGTCACATTCTCAGCTACTTCTAGGCTCTTTTTACCTGGGCATAGAGCCAGAACACAGTTCCTACACATCCTTAGGTGAGGAAGAGTGCTCAGATTTCCCAAGAATGTCTTCTCACAAGGTTTCATTGCTCCCTTCTGACAATCTCCAAACTCACATACCAAAGGGCCCAAGAAACAACCTTAATTTTTTACTTCCTTATATTCCCTTGATACTGATAATGACCAAATTTTCAAATTAAAAATTTAGATATATGATCTAACAAAGGAATATTCCCTTTGCAAAACCTTATTCAAAATACACTTTTGAAAAATCAAGATTGCCTTGGAAAATCCAGGACATGGTTGCAGTCTTCATTCTATGCAGCACATATGTATACACACATATAACACATACACATACATACATAGTGTATATATATGTCTGTGGGGGTGTCATTGTATGAGTGGAATCTCATGGGAAATTCTGAATTTTCACAAGGAAGAGATATCAGTTAAGCTCTGTGGAGTATGTATTTGGTTAGGCTAATGAAAGAACAGTGTATTGCAGTTATTTATATAAGCATATATTTCTCTTATTGGTAAGCTCCTTGGGAGCAGAGAATCTGTATCATTTAATTTTGTATCTTCTTCACTGCACTTGTCTAGCAAAATGTGTTGCACACAGCAAATGCTTAATAAATATTTACTGAATTGAATTGATCTATCACCCTAGAGTTGGTCCAATAGGAACATTACCTTAAACATTGAAGATATAATCAAAATCATCTACTTTTCTCTAAAAAATTACTTATTAGGGGAAAAAACAGGTGATTGATCAATATAACTTTCATAAAATATTTTACACAGATAAATTCTTTAATTTCTTCCCACTATAAAATACTTTACACAGGTCTAGAAAGAGTTGGAAGAAAAAAATATTGGAAAAAAAAGATTAATTCAAACATTACTGAATTTGTGAATGTTTAGATTTTCCCTTATGTGCAATACATAAGTGCACCATGTTTCTTTCCTTTCCTTGCCTCCACCCTCCACGTGGAAGGCTACACTCACCTCTCCTAAGATTTGGAGGACTTCCCTTAATTGCTGGAAGATGACCACCAAGCTTTCCAGGGAAAACGTTGCCATCTGGTGGTGAGCAAGGGAAATTTCTGAGCTACTATCTCTTCCCTACCTCCTCCTTTCTTCCTCTTCAGGAAGATGTGTTGTTGGTGTTGGTCAGTCATTTCAGACTCTCTATGACACTTTGGGGTTGTCTTGGCAAAGATGCTGGAGTAGTTTGGCATTTCCTTCTCCAGGAAGAAACTGAAGCAAACGGGGTTAAGTGACTTGCCCAGGGTCATACAACTAGTAAGTGTCTGAGGCTGGATTTGAACCCATGAAGAGTCTTTCTGATTCCAAACCCAGTGCTCTATCCACTGTACAACCTAGCTTTGCCCTAGAAAGAGATATTTGTTCAATCATTTTTCAGTCACATCTGACTCTTCATGACTTCATTTGGGGTTTCCTTGGCAAAGATACTGGAGTGTTTGCCATTTCTTTTTCCAGTTCATTGGAGCATAAACCCATCAACCACCCCACCACCCTTTTCCTCAGTCTTTTATTATTCACAATGAAACTAATTCCTCCTTAGGTCATCTTTCTAGCTTCTCTTGACACCTCCTTTTCAACTATCTCTTTTTTGTCCCCAAGACACTTGAAGAAAATCATTCTTGCCTTTCTATTCACTTTCATATTTGTCTTCCTTTTTCCTTCCCTTTGTTTATTTTATTTGCATTCCAAAAAGTAACTCTAACCATGTAGAATAGTGCCAGTGACACATCTGTATCAAGGAAATGGTTACAACTTCAAGAATTATCTCCCTTCTCAGAAATCAATTAGCAGGTTGTTTTCAACTCCATAATGCACTTACCAAGAAAGTGTCACAGTGCTCAAGAGAAGGAAGAAAGGAGGAAAAGAAGAAAGGAAGGAAAAAAGAAGGAAGGAAGGAAAAGGGAAAGAGAAGGAAAGGGAAGGGAAAAGGAAAGAGGGAGAGAAGAAGAGAGAAGGAAGGAAAGTGAAAGGAAGGAAAGGAAAAAGGAAAGGGAAAAGGAAAGAGGAAGGGAGGAAGAATGGAGGAAGGGAAGGAAGGAAGGAATTTTGAAGTGAAATCAGATGTAAAAACGATCCAGTGCTTGGACATATTTGGAAGCCCCCTTCAGAATTTTTAAAAGTTTTTGTCTCCCCTTCTCATTGAAACTGCTTTCCCTGGCAATTAAGGTTCTTTCTTATTCAATCTAGTTGTCTCTGTCTTTGATTCCATCTCTTTCCTAGTTTTCATTGCAAGTGCTCAGTGCTTCAGCTGTTACCATTATTACATTACAGATCTAACATGCTTTTGTGAGCTAGCCTGGGAACACAACATTTGCAACATTGTTTTCATGGAGGAAATGTGATCTAGGTTACAAACAACCAATTTCCAAACTTTTGGAACATAGCCCAGCCGTATGTTGGGGACTGCCTGAACTACATTTTGAGCCCACAAACATCTAAGAAGAACACATCTCTAGGAAATAGCGCTGGAGAGCAAGGATAAACATGAAGCAACTTTTCTGAGTGAGGTTTACCAAAGAAAGGTTAATATTCTCAATATCTTGCCTGTACAGATGGCGTGAAAAGAACAGAAATGACTGCCCTTACTCTCCCGCTTTACTCTGTAGCAGATAATATTTTGTTTGTTTGTTTTTGTTCCAGCAATTTGACAGTTTGACTGTGGATACTATATCTCTCTGGCTCCAGGACTGTTGTTTTTTATGCAACTCATTGTGGGCAGCATCCAAGATTTTACACTGAGAATGGGACCAAAATATCTTATTATTATTTTATTTGACGTTAGAGCAGGTAATCTTTACTAAGGTGGCAAGGGAGGTGTTTTTTAGGGGCAGACTTGAGAAACCTTTATTTTTTCTGGTTTAGTCTTTTGTCAAAAGGCTTTCTATTCCGTGGCCATGCTCCACTTCTCCTGTCTGGTACCCCTTGTCTTTTGCCCTGTCCCCTTTCTGGAACATCCCCTTTTCCTCAAATTTGGAATCCTCTATTTAAGGCTAAAAACTTCCATTTTACTATTTTGTTAGTGTATCTCCTCCTGTGAACTCAAGGCTGGGAAATGCAGTAGTACTTTTTCCTTCTCCCCCCCACAAAAAAAGAAAAGGAAAACCACCAAGTTACTCTGATTTCAGAATGACCATGCAGCTCTTGAGCTGAGGACCTGCCTTGACCTGAAAGCTACTCGAATTCCCTGAAGAAAAACCTAGGGGAAAGAGAGAGAGAGAGAGAGGGAGAGGGAGAGAGAGAGAGAGAGAGAGAGAGAGAGAGAGAGAGAGAGAGAGAGAAATAAGATATATAGGTAATGGGCTGTTTAAGGGAAGGCCCAAAAGGGAAGGCCATGTGGCTTAACTAAAGATACTCAAGAGATAAGGAAGTAGAGACAACAAGAGAGGTAGGGCAGCCCAGAAATCCTCTCACTTTAGGCCTAGGACTGACATCTCCAGTCAGGAATTCTAAGTGGTCAAGAACTACCATCAGATGAATTATCATGGTCCTCTTCAGGCCAAGGCAGGAAAAGGGATTTTGGGATAGTATTGCAAGAAGCTATCCTCAGAATTGTGTATACCATTAAGCCTCTCTCTCTCTCTCTCTCTCTCTCATTTCCCAGTAAAAACAATTTCCAACATTCATTTTTAGTTCCAAATTCTCTTCCTTCTTCCCTTCCCACCCACCCTCATTGAGAGGGCAAGCAATTTGATATAGGTTACACATGTGTAGTCATGCAAAATACTTCCATAATAGTCATGCTGTGAAAGACTAACTATATTTCCCTCCATCCTATCCTGCCCATTTATTCTATTCTATCCTTTGACCCTGTCTTTCCTCAAAAGTGTTTGTTTCTGATTACCTCCTCCCCTGATCTGCCCTCCCTTCTGTTGCTCCCCCTCTCTTATCCACTCCCCCCCTACTTTCCTGTAGGGTAAGATAGATTTCCTTACCCAATTGAGTGTGTATGTTATTCCCTCCTTAAGCCAAATCCAATGAAAGTAAGGTTCACTTACACCCTCTCCCCTCTCCCCTCCTTACGCCCACTATAAAAGCTTTTTCTTGCCTCTTTTATGTGAGATAATTTACCCCATTCTACCTCTCTCTTTCTCCTTTTCCCAGTACATTCCTCTCTCACCTCTTAATTTTATTTTTTAGATACCATCCCTTCATATTCAACTCACCCTGTGCCCTCTGTCTATATATATTCCCTCCAACTATCCTAATAATGAGAAAGGTCTCATGAGTTACAAATATCGTATTTCCATTAACATACTGCTGCCAAAATGATTTCCTTTAACTACAGATCTAATCAAGTCATTCTCCCCGTTAACTAACTGTTGTGGTTCAGTTGTTCACTTAGGTCCAACTCTTTGTCACCCTGTGGACTATAACATGCCAATATGTCCATGGAGTTTTCTTGGCTAAGATACCGGAATGGTCTGTCATTTCCTTCTCCAGCTCATTTTACAGATAAGAAAACTGAGGCAAATAAGAGTTAAGTGACTTAACTGAGTCCAGATTTAAGCTCAGGTCTTCCTGACTCCAGGCACAGTGCTCTATCCATTGAACCACCTAGCTGTCTCCTCAACAAACTGCAGCGGCTCCCTAGCACCTCTAGGATAAAACATAAACTCCTCTGTTTAGCTTTTAGAACACTTTATTACTTGGCCCTAACCTACCTCTCAAGCCTCATTGGATATTTTTCCCTTTCATGAACTCTGATCCTGTTAAACCAGGCTTCTTTCTGTTCCTCACATCCAACACCCTTTCTCCTATCTCCATGCTTTTCACTTATTATCCTTCATGCTTAGAATGTACTCTTTCCTTACCTTGACCTGATAAAATCCTTCAATTCCTTCAAGATCCAGTTTTAACACTACTTTCTGTGTGATACAGTTAAAACACTATCTTCCAAATAAGGCCTTTCCTTATTCCCTCAAGGCCTAGTGCCCTCCCTCTCAAATTAGCTTGTACTTGACAACTGTGTATCTATTCTCTTTATATTTATTTGTATATACTTATACATGTATTGTTTTCTCCCCCATTGGTATGTGGGTATGTAGACTCCGTACAAGTAGGGATGGTTTCATTCTCTGTATTTATATCCCCACCTACATCTAGCACAGTGTCAGGTATATGGCAGGAATTTAATAATCATTTGTTGATTAATTCACTGATTGACTGTGGTTACCATATAATGATACAGTATGCATAGAGAAGTTAGGAAGACCTCAGTTGAAATCCTGCCTTAGACACTTTGTTGATCATTTTCCAGCTATGTCCAACTCTTTGAGACTCCATTTGGAGTATTCTTGGCAAAGATACTGGAGGGGTTTCCCATTTCCTTCTACAACTTATTTTACAGATGAGGAAACTGAGGCAAACAGGGTTAAGTGACTTTCCCAGGATTGCACAGTTACTAAGTATTCGAGGCCAGATTTAAAATCAGGAAGATGAGCACCTAGCTGCCCAACTTAGACACCTAATCACCTAATTTCTCTGAGCCTCACTTCCTTCACCTCAAAATGGGGATTATAATAACTATAGTACTTACTCTATAGGGTTGGTGTGAGACTCAGATGAGATTATATGTAAATATTTAAAGTTTATTTGAATATATATTTATATAATATTTGAAAATCCTTGAAGCATTATCTAAATATGAGCTATTACTATGATACAGTGGCAGTACACTGGTCCTTAGAGAATTGGCCTTTATGGTGTGGTATGGGAATGGGGAAAGAAGGAGTAGGGATTAAAAAAAAAATGAGCTCAGCACTGTAAACTTTTCCTTCACCAGAATCCTAGGTCACTAAAATAAAAAGAAAAAGACTGCAATGAGGCCTATTCAGAGATATTTCTTTCCATAAACACACTTTTTAGTTCCTACTTAGTTTTATATACAAAAGTATCCTTTCATGAAGAGATGCTTAAAAATATTCCTCCAATTAAGACTTAATTTCTACATCATTTAAAATTTCCTGTTAATCATAAAATATGGCTTATTATTTAAGCTAGCTTATTTTCCTTTAAAAAAAAATTTCTGCGGCAGCTAAATGGCACTATGGTCAAAGCTCTGGCTTTGCAGTCAGGAGGACCTGAGTTCAAATCTGACCTGAGACACTTGACACTTACTAGCTGTGTGACCCTGGGCAAGTCACTTAACCCCAATTGCCTCTCCACAAACAAACAAAAACATTTCTCCTGTATGTGGGTTTTTTCACCTCAGTTTCTTTTTTTTCTTTGAAAAATTTTCTTTTTTTTCTGAATATAATAATCAAAAAAGAGAACATCTCCATATCCAGAATAGAATGGAAAATGAGGTTTATATATGAAACCAAAAATCTTTACTGCATATAGCTTGCTTTTTTAAAAAAAAGTATATAATAAATTCAAAATAATACTTTCAAATCTGTGTTTCTTGCTGTGTTTACTTCTTAACTTCCTTTTATTTTCTTCTTTGTATTAAAATAAAATTCTTCAATGACCATTTACTATTTATTTTCTTCTTTTAGGGGGCAATGCTTTCACTCACTTCCCTTTCCCTTTCCCAAATTCTCTCCCACTGTAAAGAAAAAAACAACAAACCAATCCTGGCAGCAAATAAGCTTTCAAGCAAAACAAATCCATACATTGGTCAAGTAAAAAAAATGTATTTTTCAATCTGCACCTTTAATCCTTCACCCCTTTGTTAGGAGGTGAATAGTGTATTTCATCATCAGTTCTCTGGAGTGGTGTTGGTCATTGTTTTGGACAGTGTTCTTAAGTCTTTAAAAGTTATTGTCCTTTGCAATCTCTATGTACAAACTGAACTACTCTTTCTGCTGACTTTATTCTGCATCAGTTCATTTAAGACTTCCCATATTTCTTAGAAATGTCTCACTCATTCCTTATGCACAGTAATGCTCCATCATAAGTTCCAATTTGTTTAGCCATCCCAAATTATGATAAATATGATCTGTTTATAGCTTTTTGCTTTGACAAATAGTACTACAATGGACACATATCACAAAGCTGGAAGGAATAGTTAACCCACCGGATGACAGAGTCAGGATCCAAAAGTATTTTGACATGCTAGAGAGTAGTGGGCCAAATATAAGAATATGAAATGAAATAGAGTGAAATATAAAGTCTTACATTTGAGTCCAAGAAATCAGCTTTCCAAGTTCAAGATGGTAAGTGGAAAATGTGAAATGGCCACTCATCTAAAAAAGATATAAGTATTTTGGTGGAGTTCAAGATCAAAATTAATCAACAGGGTGGATTGCTGCCAAGAAAGCTACTGCAAACTTAAACTACATTGAGAGGCATAGTGCTGAGCACTAGGATGATGATCATCTTGTTGTACTTAGCTTTGATTGGACCACATGTGGAGTAATGTGTTCAGTCCCGGAACACCAAGAAAGACATTGATAATTTAAAGAGTGTCCAGAGAAGAACAGTTAGGACAGTGAAGGACCTCAAGTGAAGGACCTCAAGTTCAAGCCTTCTAGAAATGGCTGAAGGAAATAAAAATATTTACATTGGAGGATGTAATAGTTATGAAAGGCATGATAGTTGCCTTCAAAGATTTGAATGGCTGCCAGATGAATTTTTTCCTCTAATTTTTATGACATTCATGATATTTAGATCTTTTGTTCATTTGGAATTCGTTATTGAGTATGGTATAAGATGCTGGTCTAAATCTGTTTTTATGCTGAACTGCTTTCTAGTTTTCCCAGTTGTTCTTATCAAAGATTCATTCATTCAGCAGTTTGTATTCTTGGGCTTTTCAAACTTTTTAATTTTTGCTTCTGTGTCTTGCTCACCTTATTTATTTTGATATTGTATGTACAGAAATTTGCAAAATCTAATGTGCTATGTAAATATCATCTCTGTTCTTATTATTTTTTCATCTCAATCTTTTTTTTTCATGTTTTGTTGGAGTTGAGCTAAAACTAGTCCTGGAGCAAGTAGCCATCCTGCTATTTCTATTTAATACTTAATGTTCTGTGTATTCTTGCATGGATGGATAAAATAATTTTTTATGGTTGAATAGAAATATTAGGCTTTAAAGTAATTTTCTATAGGTTTTCCAGAAGCATCCTTAGGATGAGTCTGGGAGTCAACAGATTGATATATACTTCATCCTTTTCCCATATAATTTAGATTTCTTCTTCTGTCTTTGTACTTTTTAAAGTTTTCATTCTATTTAGTTTGGAGATTCTGAGTATTTTTTTTGTTGTTTTTTTGTTTTTGTTTTTGTTTTTGTTGTTAGGCAATTGGGGTTAGGTGACTTGCCCAGGGTCACACGACTAGTAAGTGTCAAGTGTTTGTAAGTCTGGATTTGAACTCAGGTCGTCCTGACTTCAGGGCTGGTGTTCTATCCACTGCGCCACAAAGCTGCCCCCAATTCTGAGTATTTGGTTTGGTGGGTCTATAAACATATCCTTAAGTTTCTATGATCAATGTTTTATCCAGGCAGTGGTGGATAATAACAATTCAGTTGGTGCTCGTGTGTGTTGATTGGATTTCCAAGAATATTTTGAAGTCTGTGTTTGTAGTATTGAGATTTGTTGTTTAGTACTCTATGAAAGATAGTGGGCTTTTGAGGAATAATTCTAGTTACCAGCTTGTGTTTTGCTAGGTATCCTATAGGTGCTACATTTTTACAGTTTACAAGGATGTGTTGCACAGCTCTAATGGTTCCTTATATAATCTGCATTGACCATTACGTGTCAGTTCCCAAAGGATAAAATGTGTAATTATTTTGACAATGGTCTGAATTGCCATAAGAAAGTTCTCCATTTCCATAAATAAATCCAGATGAGCTCAGTAAAAAATGAAGCATTAAACAAATGACTGAGTAACAGATTTGTTTAAGGAAATAATTGGGTTAATAGGGCAATTTGGGTCATAACTACCAGAAAGTACAGATGGGTTATCCTTAAGAAGCCCCAAACTGTAAAAGCTAATGGTAGAAACTGTGCAATGTATCATTGCCATCTGTAAATATGTGGCACCTGCAAAATATCTTACATGATCTAGCCTGGTAACTAAAACAATACATCAGAAACTTGTTCTCTCTCATGGACTGACATATGACAAATTTCCATACTTAATCTCATGGAAAATCTTTTATAAAAAGTTTTATTTTATTGTTTTCATTTACCAAAATCCACCTTCTCTCTTATACCTCCCCCCCACCCACTGAAAAAGAAAGAAAAACAAAACCCTTTTTTAACAAATATGCATAGTCAAGAAAAACAAATTCCTTCAATGAACAGGATATCAGGAACAGCTCATTCTGGGGATCTGAAAGCTTTCAGTGCACTCTAGGGCAAAGTCTGATCATTGTCTTGCTTTTTTGAGCTCTGAAAGCTCCTAGTTTAAGTTTGGATCTGAGAAATAAAATGTTGGATTTTCCCCTGGTAGAAACTTCAGTAAACTGCAACTTGACTCACCCACAATCAGCTAGCTAGCTGGAAGGTTCAGAGTGACTAAACTACACATTCCCCATTGGCACGGGCTCCCTGCCCCAGTTATTGTACTTAAGGCTTTAGACTGGACTGGGGGCTGGATCTAAAACTCCTGTCTGCTCCTGGGGTCAGAAGCAAACAGAAATTGCATGCTTCTTTTCCTGCTCGTTGCCTAGTACCCAGCTTCAGGCTCACAACAATTCCTGTTTTAGTTTACTACCTCTAGGGGAAGGTCCCCTCCTCAGTCTTTGCTGAATCTGATCTAGCTCTTGCGTGTGAGAGACAGCACTGCCAATTATCACTGATTCCTCCACCCTGCACGGTGTCATGTTCTTCTGCACTGGATCTGAAACATCTTTGTTGCCTACTGTGGATAGCCCAGGGTTCTTGTTTAGTTCTTGTGTTGCAAGGCTCCATACTGTGTGCTCTTGGATATAGCAAATCCCCACTGTTCATGTACCTTTCCATCTATCTTTCTATGTTGGCCTGGGCTGGGGAAAATAACTCACTAGGATTTTTTCTTAGATTTTCTGATCAGTACTTGATCTGGTATGTTTTCTAGATTTTTGTGGAATAGGTGTGAGGGGAAACCAGAATGCATTGCTTTCTCCTGTGCTGCCATCTTGACTGGCTTCTCTGGATAGCTTTTTGATCCTACTCATTTTAGTAATTTCATAAGCTCCATCCAAAGTTAAATCACTTTTGGTTATATTTATCAAATCCAGTGGTAAATACCTGTTAGCCTTTAATATTGGTAAGTGAAGTGATGTCTGCTTGTTTAAAAAGTATTTACATAAATTTTTGATGTATTTATCACGCTTTCTATCAATTTGTTCTCTTTTTTGGTATAGAAATATTAATCTTTATATAGCTGCTTTAGGGTTATAGGTTCTGTATTTTATTGACTATGTAAAGGTTTTCTTTTCCAAATTTGTTACCATTCATTTTACAGTACCAAAAGTATACATTAAGATTGATAGTAGAGGTGTGTTCATTGCTAAGAGGCAGCTAGGTGACAAAGTGGATAGAGCACTGGGTCTGAAGTGAGGAAGACCTGATTTCAAATATATCCTTAGATACTAGTTGTCTGACCTTGGGCAAGTCACTAAACTTCTGTTTGCTTCAGTTTCTTTAACTATGAAATACGGATAATAACAAATCTTAGACCCTGGGCAAGTCACTTAACCCTGTTTGTCTCAGTTTTTTCATCTATAAAAAAAAATGAGTTGGAGAAGGAAATGGCAAACCACTCCAGTATCTTTGCCAAGAAATCCCCAAATGGGGTCATGAAGAATTGGACACAACTGAAATGACTCAGCAGCAGCAACAACAACAACAACAACAACAACGGGTTGTGAGGATCGAGTGAGATAATATTTGTAAAGCATTTAGTAGTGCCTGGCACATAGTAGGTGCTAAATAAATGCTTATTCCCTTCCTCCTTTCCTCCTGCCTTCTTTTAAGCTTTGATTTCAGGATGACAGCAAAAAATAAAATGTATTCAGCCTTAGCTTTCTTCTTGATAGCTTTATACTCAATGTATCTTACCTAGAGGAGAAAAATAGTAAAAATTTGTAAGGTATCATCCTCATCCATTTGTCTGTTTTATAATTAGTAATATATTGCTTTGTATAATTACTGCTTTAAGACATAATTTGAGATTTGGTAATGTTAAATCACTTTCATTCTTCCTTTTCCCCACTGTTTTCCTTGATAATTCTTCAATTTTGTTCTTCTATATAATTTTTTTATTATGTTATCTATGTCTATCAAGAAGCCTCCTGATAATGTGATTGCTATAATTCTACACCTGTAGATTAAGTTAGGTCTCATCAAAATTTCTATTATATTGAGGAGGTCTAGCTATGAACATTGACTATCTCTTTAATTGTTTAGGTCTTTTTTATTTCAATGAACATTATCATAGTTGTCAAATCATAGTTGTATCTGTGTAAATCCGATGGGGACCTCACTTGATTAACTCCCAGATATTTACATATAATGTTGTTATCTTAAGTAATTTTCTATCTTTTCTTCCTGGGTTTTGTTAGTAGCATATAGAAATGTTATTGATTTTTGAGGCTATTTTGTATTCTACTTTGCTGAAGCTATTGTCTAGCTGAAGCTAATTTTGGGGTATTGCTCTCTAGGTTTGCCTATTTAAATCACATTATAACTTACAAATAAAAATAATTTTGCTACTACTGCCAATAGTAAGCCCTTTGCTTTTTTTCTAGTGTTTTTGTTCTGGTTAGCATTTTTACTATTATTTCAAGTAATAGTGGATGTAACAAGCATCTTCGCTTCATCTTTTATTTTTTGGCAAAGTTTTCAGATTTTCTCCATCATAAGTAATGCTGGTTCTTAATTTTAGATAATCTTAATCATATCAGATAAAGACACTTTCATTCCTGCTCTTTATAGTATTTTAGGAACATAAATATATTTTAATTTGTTGGAACATTTCTATCCATCTATTCTTGTAATTATATATTTTTGTTAATTTTGTTATTAATATGATTATGTTATTTTCATAATGTTGAAAAATTCTTTCATTTCTGTTATAAAATGATCTTGGTCATTATAGATACTGTAAATATTGCTATAGTGGTAATATTTTATTTAAGTATTTCACACTAATATTCATTATTCTTATTAATCTATAGTTTTTCTCTGTTTATCTCTCCTTGGTTTGACTATTAGAACCATATTTGTCTCATAAAACTACTTTGATAGAGTTCCTTTTTTCTTTTTGATAGAAGCATAGGTAGCATAGAGATAAGCTTGCATTTAAAAGTTTGATAATATTCACTTGTAAATCCTTCTATCTCAGAAACATTTTTTTTCCCTTTAGGAATTCATTTATTGCTTGTTAAATTATCTTTCTGAGACTAGGTTGCTTAGAATGTCAATTTTCTGTTCTCAAAATCTGTGCATTTTTTATGTTTTGTACCTAGTCTATTTCATTTAACTATTAAACTTTATAGACATACAATTGAAGTATTTTCTGATAATTATCTTTATTTCCTCCTCAAAATATGAATATGCCATTAAATTTTCTGGGCTAATTTACTTTATGATTCTTCCAATTAGTCATACTGTTAGTAATAAAGACACCTCTATTTTGTCTCTCAGTTAAGGTATTTGTTTTCCAACTCAATTTATTTTTCTTGATTTTCATTGAGATTATTAACTTATTGATATTCTGGTTTTTGTGCTTTCATAAGTAATTCTCTTTTTCTCTTTTGTTAATTTCATTTTTCAAGGATAATAGACTTCTTTATAAATACTACTTTTGTATACAATGAAATTGGATATGCGTTTTTGCAGTTATTATCTCTTAACATAATTGTTTATTGTTTCTATGACTTGTTCTTTGACCCAGAAATTTGTTACCCTTAAAAATGGTTCACTCTAAGGTAAAAACTGTCTCTCTTTTAGGGTATACCAGGGTAAGGTTAAATATTAACACTTAGCAGTTGAAGTTTAGTGGGATAAAGTACTCAGATCTTCCTAGGTTTTTATATTTCTTTAACTTATTCTGGGCATTTATTATTGCATTTTGTATAACTCTTCACCAGTTCAATGAATCTATGATCTCACTGATCCTCCAACAGTGCAGATCAAAACCTACCAATACCATCTAATCTGGTGTATCTGTTTACCTCTTCCTATACATCCTCCAACATTCTTGGGTACTTCCTTTAAATCTCTTGACAGTAAACAAATACCAGCGCAGAACGGGAGTCGTCCATTGGTCCAAAGGTTTTATTGTCTAGATGTAATCTGTTATAGAAAATTCTTTGCAGAAGTCTCCTTATTTCATTTTTATAGTTTGATCAAGGATCCCCTCACTCTGCAGATAGAGATGGGAAAGTGGGCACATGTGTTGGTAGTTATTGACATTTTCTCAGTTTCTTTTTCCCCATAATCATACCAGTTGTGATTCTTTCCAATAATTGGGTATCTTCCCGCTTTCTAATACCTTTGAGGCCAATCCCACAACATCCTCAAAATTATGTCAATTCAGTTTTTAAAAGTGTTTATTATATAATTAAGCATAGAATCCCAGCTCCATTGTGAACCTATTTTATCCATACCTGGTCTAGTCTAGTTTGTCATACTATTTTTGTTTTCTTTGGTGCCATTTCTACTTCTTCATGCAACATATTGGGGGTTCTGTTGTTAGATTCTAAAATGTCATGGCTGCCACAGTCAAAGATGGAAGATATAATGTCCAGTAAAAATATTGACATGTCTTTTCTAGTTTTTACCTATTCATTGTCCTTCTAGTTTTACCATCAGATGTACTTAGGATGATCTGGCCAGAAGTGGGCCTTCTGCCAAACTTCCTTTAAACTTGTTTTCCCTGAACAGCATCTGATTATTTTACAAAGGATAGCATTCATAATCTTCCTCTGTAACATTTTTATATTTGAGTTTGAATTCTAAACTTGTCTTGTCCTTGGCCGATATCTGATATGTTTCTCTGCTTGGTGAAAATTAAAAAAAATGATTCTTGGACAATGTGGTTCCTAGTTTATTTTAAGCACCTCCTGATGATTGTTTCATGTATGTTATACTTGCTTAGGAAATAGTGTTAGGTCAATGTCTTTTATCTGTTCCATTTCCCATGGAGAAGGGTAGCATCAATACTTGGAATAGGTCAGTTTGTGGCTGCTTCAATTGCATAATGTGCTTTTTCTCAGGTTTTCTTTTCATTTTATTTTTTTTTTAATTTTGATCTTAGCTCTAATAAGTTAATTATATGGCTATGTAGGGATAGCTGATTCAGGAATTCACACTGGTAAACAACTAATTTCATATCTGTTCAGATATAGTCAATGCCATCTTTTTATGTGTTGTTATTTGATGCTCATCCTTGGCAATACTTTTTAACTTTCTTCTTGAAAGTGTTCCTGCTATATAGGCATGAGGTTTCTGCATAATCTACAAGTCTTTGACTTTTATTCCTTTATTCTAAGCTCTATTGTTCAACATACTTTTTGTTATCTTCCATGTACCCATTTTTGTACTCAAGTCATAAAGCATGAAAATATAAGTTGATTTATTTTGTAGAACCTTTTTGAGAAGCTGATAGAAGTTTGAGCTTGGAATTAGGCATACCTGTAACCAGGTCCTGCCTCTAACACATCCTGACTGTGTGATCCAGGAGAAGTCACTTAACATCTCAGTGTCCCAGGCAATTCTCTAAGATCATAGGTTGCCAGGAAAATGTCTCTCTGTATTGGTAGATGAAGTGCCTCACTGGGAGCTCCCTATACTAAAAGGTAAACAAAAGTCCAGTGAAGAGAAAAAAATTAGTTATTAAATGAATGTCTCCATCTCCTCATTCATTACAATAGATATTGGTACATAAGCTGCTGTTATCTTAATGGTGGCCATTTTCCTCGTACTCATCATGAACATCACAAGGTGAGAGAACCAGGTATGTCATTAAATATTTTTCCTTGTTGCTTTTGGATAATGATAAAAACAAATCTATTAGCTCCTTTATTCACCTCTCCAACAGGACCCCATCTTATGCTCTGCTTGGTTTCAACTCCATGGAAAAAGATGCCTCTCCCAGGATAATCTCATCGCTTCTTAAACTCACCACAATGCTGCTAACTCAAGCTTTGGTTCATATCACCACCCTCAGCCTCCTCTCCCCTCTGATTGGAGGGGCCGAATGCCAGACTCCTCACCAAACCTTTATCTATAAAGGGCAGAAACCAAGCTTAGCTCACTCACCTTTGTATCTGTTGTTGTTCCTGGTTTCAGCTCCACAGAACAAGATGCCCCTTGGTGTCCCCTTGACCTTGCTTTCCTGCCTCTTTTGTGTGTTGTCTCCAATTTTAGATTGTAAGCTCCTTAAGGACAAGGACTATGTTTTTTTTTTTTTAATTAATTGTACTCCCAGGAATTAGCACAGTGTCTGGCACATAGTAGGTACAATAAGTGTTTATTGGATTGGATTGAATTAGTCATCCTTCCATTTAGCTTCAACTTCCTTCGGTCTTCTGGTTTAATTTACTAATTTTTGTCCATCATTTCTGAAGAGGAATAATGACATTACAGATGATGCCCTGAGTTGCATGTGAATTAGATTTAAGTGATGCAGAGTTGCACAAAGTCATCAACTTCATTCTCTCTTCTTGAGTCATCAAAGTCCAGTGGCAGGACAAAAGTCAAGATAACTGGTGATGACCCAGGATACAATGGATGACCTTGGCATCTTCCATACCTGACCAAGCTCTAAGCACACCACAATGCCTGCTTCAGTCACCTTCATGACCATGGGAACAAATTGTTCTCATTCACCCTTTCTGCCAGGAAAGGGCATACATTTCCCTAACTCACTGAAAGGTTTGAGGCTTGTTGGTTACCCTCAACCTGGTTTAGTCCATCTGCCAAAATGGTTTCACTGTGGTGTGGCTGCTGTGTGTGCTACAGCTTCCTGGAGTCATAAGTAAGAGCCAGGTGAAGGTGGACACCAAAGGTGGATGAGCAGCCCTGAAAAAGGGCCTGACAAGCCATCACACCAGAGGTGCTAGTTCTCCCTGAATGCCCCATATAGTGAAAATGTTAATATTACTATATATTGCTTAGAAGTTATATATTAATCCATACCTTGCTATAATTTTAATAAATAATTATTTTCTTATAGAAAAAAATACATGACATATTATAACCCTGCTGTCCCTCATTTATTCACATCTAAGGAAACCCTCTGCAGTGTATTGCCCAAGTAGCTTATGTATATATCCACATGGACTTCTTTAAATTTATTCACAAGGAGGTACGAATATGTATATGTATATATATGTATATATGTATATATACACATACACACACACACAAATATATATATATATATATCTGCAATCTAAGTACACATCTCTCACATGGAGACATTTTTTGCATGGCAGAAAACAAGGTATTGGAGCCATGAAGCTGGCAACTCTGCTCTCAGAAAGGAGTTACTAGAATTTAATTTATTTGTCCTCCTCTCACCCCCAAAATGTTGCTAGTCTAGTGGAAATGATTGCCACTGTTGTAATCACTATCCCTTAAAAGGCAAGGAATAACCCAAGCTATATCCTAAGACTTGACTCTCTTCCTAACAAATGCTAATTATACAAAACATCACAGATATTGAATAGTGAATCACCCCATTTTCCAATCCAACAACAGAGATCAGAAAAATTATCCAGATTCCACTGCATGCATGTCTCCTGAAGCTGGAAACCAGAAGAACAACTTTCCTCTCTGAAGTTCTTTCCTACTCTGCCCCTACACGGGCATGGAACATTGAATCATTGGTCTCTCCAACAATGAGGAGAGTCTTATTCAAATACCCGGGCTTGAACCCTGGATCACTCTTATACAATCACAATACAAGACATATCACTGACCAAATGGAGATTTTCCAAATATCAGACTCAGTGCCTAGGAGTAAATAAGCAAACTCTATAGTAAACACAAGTATGTAAAGCAACGGTGACTATCCCATTGGCTCTGCAAAATTCCAAGAGACCCTGGCAGCTAGGTGGCACATTGGATAGAGCACCGGCCCTGGAGTCAGGAGGACCTGAGTTCAAATCTGGCCTTAGATACCTAACACTTACTAGCTGTGTGACCTTGGGCAAGTCACTTAACCCTATTGCATAGCCAAAAACAAAAAAATTCCATGACACTCAAACTGTAGACCTGCAAAGCAAGTTCTCTTATCTTACTTATTGTTTTATTTTCTGCAGTCAGTCAGAAAACATTTGTTAAGCATCTACTCTGTGCCAGGAACTGTTTTAGTATGGGGAATATGTTGTTGTTTGGTTGTTTCAATCGTGTCCAACTCTTCATGACCCCATTTGGGGTTTTCTTGACAAAGATATTGGAATGGTTTGCCATTTCCTTCTCCAGTTGATTTTACAGATGAGGAAACTGAGGCAAACAGGGTTAAGTGGCTTGCCCAGGATTACTCAACTAGGAAGTGTCTGAGGCCAGATTTGAACTCAGGAAGAGGAGTCTTTCTGACTCCAGGCCCAGCACTCTATCCACTGTGCTATAAAGAAAGGGAAAAATATGACTCAGTTCAGGTCTTCAAAGAGCTCACATTCTAATGAGGGAGACACCATGTAAAAAATTATGCACATATGAGATATATACAGAGAAGGTAGGCAGTAACAGTAGAGGAAAAAGAGGAATGGTTATAAGAGAGAGGGGAGAGAGGGCAGGGAAGTCTTCCTGCAGAATGTGGGGTTTGAGCTGAATCTTGAAGGAATCCAGGGAAGCTGGTAGGTGAAAATGAAAAGAAAGAGTACTCTAGGCATGGGGGAAAACCAGTGAAACTGGACACAGGATAGGAGGTGCACTATTTGAGGAGCAGCAAGAAAACCAGTGATGTTGACTCTTAAAGTATCGTAGGTGGGATTAAATTGTAAAGAGACTGGAAAGATAGGAAAAGGCCAGGTTGTGAAGGGCTTTAAATGCCAATCAGTGGGTTTTCTATTTGATCTGGGGGTCATAAGGAGGCACTGGGATTTAACAGTGTGCTACAGAAGAAAAAAATGTACTTAATAATTGTTGAATGATTCATAGGACACAGATTTTAATCTTGAAGAAAACTTAGAAAACATTTCATTTAGGCTCCCTTATTTTGTAGACCAGGAAATGGCAGCCTATCCAGGTAAAGTACCTAGGTTGAGGTCGTGGGAGTTGTAAGTAGGAAATCCAAACTCCCTGACTCTGAATCTTGCCCTTCTTCCCTTACAGTCTTATATATAGCATGTTCCTCCTCCTTTTCCTCCTCCACTTTTCTCCTTCTGTCCACATGAGGAGTCATACCTTTATATGTGGATGCTTTGTCCAAAGCATATAAATTTTGATTGCTTGTACTTCACAAGGTATCTTGGGGTTTGGGGGCTAGATTATTTTTCTTCTCCACTTATTTATTCTATCATTGGGTTTTTTTTTTAAACTGGGACAACTAACTCTTTTGTCTCATGTAGTTTTCATTTATGATAAAATCCATCGGGATTCAAATGGAGCTACTTGACTATGCCTTTAAACCCAAATCACTCAGGCTCTCACTGATTGGCCAATAATAGGTCCCAGCCCAAGCCTCACTTGCTCAATGTTTAGGTTTTGATGGCTCAGAGTGAGTGTAAATAGCAGCAGTTTCTGTTCTGGACAGAAATTCTGAGCATCTTCCCTTCTCAGACTGATTCTTTTGTGAAGGTAAAGTAAACCATCTTTTGCCTCAATTCTTACCTAGCCTTTAATTATTGAATGGGTGTTGCTTCAGACAAACTGAGACATGGGAAAGACCTTAGCTTAAAAAGGTCAAGGTCTTCCACTGCATTAAGGGCCATTGCCAGTCCTGACCTATGTCTTGTCACTAGACTTCAGTGGCTCTGAAGGAGAGAGTGAGGCTGAGGATTTTGCACAGCTCTGCCTCACTTAAATCCAATTCACTTCTAAGTCAAGACATCAACCTCCTGATATCATTGGTCTTCTTTGAGAATGAAGACAAACAATAGCAAATGTGTGTGTGTGTATGCACATACACACATACATATATACCATGCACATATATGCTTGTGTGCATATATATGCATGTGTATATACACATATATCGCATATGTTTGATGTGTGTGTATATATATATATATATATATAGGTAGATATAGATATAGACTTTACCTGGATAGGCTACCATTTCCTGGTCTACAAAATAAGGGAGCCTAAATAAAATGTTTTCTAAGTTTTCTTCAAGATTAAAATCTGTGTCCTATGAATCATTCAACAATTATTAAGTACATTTTTTTTCTTCCATAGCACTTTTAAATCCCAGTGCCTCCTTGTGTGTGTGTATATATATGTATATATATGTATATATACATATATATACGTATACACACACACACACACACACACACACACCTCTATAATGCTGAAAGAGCTTTAATTTCCTTGGGGGAAGAGGTGCTGTAAAGTTTAACATAATTGTTACCATTCACTGTTATTTCTACTACTACATTTTAATTTCTTAGGTCTTAGTACAGCATTTTATTCTTTAGGCATTGCAGGGACTAAAGCGTGTATTTAGTGACAAACTTATTTGTGATCCTCTGGTTTGTGTTTAAAAATGAAATTCTGTATCAAGGGTTCTCATTCCAGCTCTGTAAAAATTAATTGTGTGGTCTTCCAGATGCAGGAAGGTGCCAAGATCACCTAAGGCTTTAACCCAGGTCAAGTTCACTGCATGCTATAAAGATAGTATATCCTGGGGCAGCTAGGTGGCAGTAGATAGAGCTCAGGCCTTGGAGTCAGGAGGACCTCAGTTGAAATCTGACCTCTGACACTTGACACTCACTAACTGTGTGACCCTGGGCAAGTCGCTTAACCCTGATTGCCTCACCAAAAAGCAAAAACAAAAAGAGAGAGAGAGAGAGAGAGAGAGAGAGAGAGAGAGAGAGAGAGAGAAAGAATATATCCTTCAGTGAGAACAACCAGGGAGGATATTCTTATTTCATTATACTTTGGAGGCAGTGAAGGTATGAGGATCCAACGGTCACAAGGAGGAGTCTGATTCTGAAGAAATATCTGTAGGGATTTGGGTCAGTTCCAATGATCTCTAGTTGAGTTACAGTCCAGCTTACTAGGAATTCAAACTCCTCTTGAAATATCAGACTTTCCTCCTCAGAACTTACTCTTGGTCTGGTAGACTTGGATTTCTTTTCATGTGCTCTCTTAACCTCCTAAAGCTGAGAACTAGTAGATTCCAGGGACCTACTTTTGCCTCTGTTCCAAATCACCATCAGGTTACTAATTCTCTAGGTTCAAGCTACATCTTCCTTCAAGTGAAAGAGTTTGCCCTTAGAGAGCTCTGGCTATAGGTAGTTTTCTGCTATTCTCTATTGACACTGGTTGATACCATTGAGTTATGCAGGCCTATTAATTCAACAAATCCATTGGTTCCCATGGGATCCAGGGAGCCAATGGAAGTAGGGATGCAAAGAGTATTAAAGGGACTGTACACTTACTCAGGCATCCTTGGAATAACCAACCAACCAAATCAAAGGAATGAGAATAGGTTTGCATTATAAATTTGTAACAATAAAGGAAGTATTCAGGTTTATTATAATTATCTGCAGTTAAATATTATATATTTTTATTTGTTTCATGGCTTATACTGAAGATAACTCTAATAAACATATGCCATCTTTTTAATAACAAAATTCTCCTACTGGTACTATGTGGCTACAAATCATGGAATACCACAATGGAATCACAAGTGATGGTGACTAAAAGAGTAATGAAGGCCTTGGGTGGTTGGGTGAGGGTGATATGACCTATTACCAATGATAATTTGAAATCAAGGATTGAAGTACAAAACAACATCAAGGCATATTTGATTAAAAAAAAGAGGTTGGCTAATCATGTAGCAAGAACTTTGTATTAGAAAACATCTCTGTCTCATCCCACCACACACAGCTGTGCCACTACTGGAGTCCTCTTGTCTTGAATTTTCCACAATCATTGCTCTTATGCTTCTTCCTGGTATGGAGGATATCCTGCACTCTCAAAAGCTCTGCCAGCAGTAAACATGGAAAGTATGGAAGGTCTTACTAAGCTAGGAAGATTTTGAGTATGAACTCAGTGAAGGACCATTCTAGGATAGTTTGGCAAAAATGAATTATTCCACCAAGGGCTAAACTAGAAGAAAGATACAACTTGTAGAATATATTTCTAAGAGACTAGTCAGAATAAAAACAGGACAAGCAGCTTCCAAATGGGACCAAAGCATAGAAAACTCCAGAGGGGGTAAAGGTAATATTAAGACTTGGAACCAAACTTAGATAGCTTTGGATTCTAGATAAGGAAAAGTTACCAGGAGTTTGGATGCAGGTTTTCCCAGGCCATGATCAGTGGGGTCAGGTGGATGAACCTGGAAGTAAATAAGCTGGGGAAGGATAGAGGTTGTGGAAGGTAGGAGTTATAGGAGGTAAGGCACTTAGACTCTTACATGCCATATGGAGGAGTAGAAGCAGATTACAGAGGACATGTAAAGGAATTATTTGGTCAGCCAATACTGAGGAATGCATGAACAAACAAATGAATGAGTAAATGAAAAAGCATACATTAAGTGTCCACTATATATTAAGTACTAGCCTAAAAATAAGACAACTCCTGCCTTCAAAAGGCTTTCATTCTGATAGGACAGGAAGTTGTACAGGTGGTTATAATTTCATGATGGCCTGAAGATGGTTGGAGTATATCCCCAACCGTGCTGATGGGAGAATAGAGATCAAATCAAGGTCTGAGCCAAGAAGTATAGGCAGGAAGGAGCTAAGGAGACTAGGTAAATATACTAAAAGCTTTTGTAAACTGTAAGCTGTTAAGTTTTTCATCTGTTGCTATAAGCAATAGCATCTCCTCCACTTCAACTCCTCATAGTATTTCATGGTAAATTCCTTTTAAATCACCTAAGAGATTGGCTGATGCATCTCCATCTAACAATAACAGGTATGCTATTGTCAGGGACTAGAGGAAGAGTGGGCAGAAGGAAATTCTTCTTGTTTTATCCCTACATGAAGGGGGTCTAGTTATAGGGAGCTCCAGAATTCTAAGGTGAACAGTGACAGCTTGAAATCTGTAGCGAGGATCAGTGAATCAAGGCCTCAGCCTATGGGCAGGAAAATGATGGAGTTGTGGGGTGCAGGTAGCCTGCTACACCCTCTAGCATCACAAGAGGAGGTTTTCATATCTCCTTAGCTCTAACTCAAAATTCTAAATTGGCCTTTCAAATAGCTGGAGGTTCTTCTGTAGGAGGAGTATAGGTATTAAAGAGCTTATCATGATAGCTATAAATCCATTCAAGCTAAGGAATTGGTAATGTTCACATGAGACACTAAAAGAGAAAGCTTAGTGATATCTGTTCTGTCTCCAATTAAAAGCTAATAAGTTTCTCATAATGTAAGTAGATCCCAAAATGTGAGATTGTCCATCTTAACTGTACCATTACAAATGAGAGTCGGGAATGCAGGAGGTTATTATTTCAATTTATTCCTCCCTAGTTAAACCACATCTGTATTCAGTCCTAGGCAACACATTTTTTTAAAATTATTGCTGCCTTTTCTTCTTTATACCACAGTTTTTTCCTGCTATATTCCTACCTGACCCCACTTTTGTTTGCCATTCCCACTCCCCCACACCATGGAATTCTCTCTTGTTAAAAAAACAAAAAACAAGCAAAACTACTGTGTGTGACCAAGGAGACAGTATTCTATACCTATAGTCCCTTACCCTTTTACAGAGAAGGAAATATATTCAGATTTTGTTTTCAGGAATCACCAGTCATTGTAATTAATCTGAGTTTGGCTTAGACAACACCTTTTTGGAAGGATATTGATGAACTGATGCACATCCAGAGGAGTAAGACCAGAAAGAGAAAGGCATTTAACCACACTACATAAGGATTAGTAGTTGTAGATGAGAAGCTTACAAAAGACTTATGTAGGGTCGTGATAGCACTCAAGTATTTGAAGGGATTAAAGTTGTGTTTCTTGACACCCAAGGGCAGAATATAGAAGAGTGTATCAACTGATTTTAGTAATATATGGGGGCGGGGAGAAACTTCATTATATTTAGAGCTGTCCAATAGTAGAATGAACTCTATTGGGAGGAAATGAATATCCCTTCAGAGGAGGTCTACCTTCAGAGGCTGGATGGATCACTTCTCAGAGATGTTATAAAGGGGTACTTCACTGAGCATCAGGGGCATCACACATTTCTGATTCTCCTCGCCTCCCCATCTCTATCCTCTATATTGGCTTGATGTTAGATTGGATAAATGAGCTCTGAGAACCTTTCCAGATGTAAGTTTCAATTATTCTTCTATCCTATACTATACTTCAACTTTGGAGTATAACAGTAAAGAATAGCTGATTGTTAAGGTCAAATGAGACTAAGATGCAAGATTCTTCACATCATGAACTCTTAATCTTGAAAATAATCTATATACATGTGGCCCCAAGGGCATCTCTTGGAAAAACTACCCTATATTCAAGGCACTTTGTGAGCCCACATCCTCTTAAAACCAGAGCCCAGTGATATGTTTGCTTTTGCCAGTCAGTCAGAGGATACTAAACACAAAGGCATATAATAAAATAATATGGTAAGGTAAATAGCCATGGAACATTTGCTTCAAAATCTGGGACACGCTGTGCAACAAATACATCCTCCATGAGTGGGAGAAGGGGAAATACCTAGGGAACCCAGATGAAAGGGGATGCAGAGAAAGAACATATCAAACCAGAAACTACACATGGATTGAGATATACACGTAAGAAACATGTGTGACCAGGACATGTAAGTGGATGGACAACTCAAGTTTATACCACTGCAGCATTACGTAAATCTTTTGGGTTTATCAATGCTCTTTTCTAGCTATATTTGTTTACCAATAAGTGCAATATGACATCATATTTGCTTTCTTCCCCCCGCTCTGAACATCACAACTCTGCTGTTGTTTACCTCTATCTCATCATGGTGTTTTTACAAAGCTATCATCTACCAGGACTCATCTTCCACCCTGAGCTACCTCACCCCATAAAAAGAGAAGAATGTTGGGGCAGCTAGGTGGAGCAGTGAATAGAACTCTGGCCTTGAAGTCAGGAAGACCCGAGTTCAAATCCAGCCTCAGACACTTAACACTTATTAGCTGTGTGACCCTGGGCAAGTCACTTAACCCCAATCACCTCACCAAAAAAAAAAAAAAAAAAAAAGAGAAGAATGTGCTTTACCATTTCTATTTTAGCTCAGTCCAGAGTCTATGCTTTCACTCTCTGAGGCAGCTAAGTGGCACAATAGATACGGTGGAGTTAGGAAGACCTGAGCTTAAATCCAGCCTCTGTCACTTACTATCTATGAAACCCTGGGCAAGTCATTTAACCTCAATTTTCCCTTAGAGGATGAATAAGAATAAAAATAGCACCTACCTCACAGGTTGTGAGGATCAAATGAGATATTTGTAGAGCACTTACCACATATGTACCTGGCACATAGAAGGCACTATATAAATGATTATTCCTTTCCCTCTTTTAATAAGAATGGCAGGCCTTTTACGTACCAAATCATTAGATTAGAAAAAAAATCACCTGCAGTTTTTTTTTCTCCCTCTGAAAGGAGAGACAGACATTTGTCAGTTCCCAAAGTTTCATCTTCCAAAGACCAAATTCTTTTGGACACAAAATAGTCAGCTGTTAGAACTGTCCAGCTTTTAATCTGTCTTTGAACACTTTTTTTTCTTTTAGCAGGATCCATGTATTGTGTCTAGCCTGTAAATTATTTTGGTCAGGAATTCCTTGCAACTCTCATTTAACACCTTTATGGGGATCCTATGTTCTCAAATCCAAACATTTTAGGAGAGAGAGAGAGAGAAAGAGACAGAGAGAGAGAAGTTCTGAAACACTGAGGTTTTTCTTCAGCTCCTTTGATTCTTTGGGTCTCCCATACCATGGAGGAGTAGGAGCAAAGAAAGAACAACAATAAACAAGTCAAAGTGGGGACATTTTAAGGCATCAGAGTCCACTTCAACCCTTTGTTCCAAATTCTTGCATTTATTATGTGCATATGGCTTGAGCAAGCCTCCCAGGCTTTGAGCTATCAAAGGCAAGTGAATTTAATTGTATAAAATGGAAATGATCAGGGTAAGACAGCAGGAACATGAGCTGGCAAACTAGTTTGACAGACCTGATCCAGCTATAGATCTTCAACAGAAAATGACAAAATACCAAAGAAACCAGTGTCCAGTAGAGGGCAGAGGGCTTTTTCTCTCAATGAACTTGTCCAGTGATGTTCACACTGTATGCCTAACCTACAAACTTTTCATCTTTTTTTTTCCCTATTTTTACAGGATGATCATATAATCTATGAAGAGTACCTCATACAGTAGCATCACACAAAGAGCAGAAGGGAGAAGTAGGATACTGTACCACAGTGGCAGCAATAGTAAAGGGACTGGGGAATCTAAGTAAGATATCTACGTATTTATACTCCCCACCTCTCTTCTTACAAGGCCACCTACCTTGATTTCTGCTGAATTTTGTTCTACTGAATCAAATGCTCAAAAATTAAAAAAAAAACCCAATAAACTGAGATCTTATAGTCAATTGTATAACTGTAACAGTGTGGCCTGCTATAGATTGTCATTTGTGAAAGGCTGCCTGTTTTCTTCTCATATTGAGAGGTCAGCAAAACAAAGATGAAACATTTAAACACAATAATACTAATAAAACAGATAATAATAAAAGAATACGTAAGTTGAATTTGTGCTTTTATAAAATCTAATGACTTTCTGGGAAGTCAATGCAAGTAACCTACTCAGGGAGGGGTATTGTGAACATGAACCTCTCACCTCTTTCTCTTTCATATCTATGCTCTTCTCTCTTAACCAGAGTTACGGCTAGTAGTAGGCAAGTCAGGCAGCTCTCTAGGGTATAGCACTTGTATAAGCATAAAGAGGGATACTTTAAATGTTTGTGTTGTGCAAATATTTTCTCAAGCCAGAAAGTTCCACCCTCTATAGCAGGTAGGTAAAATTGAACCTGTAAGAATGAAGCCACAGGTGGACAGGAGGTATGAGTTTCAATCCTTATCCATAGTCCACAACTCCCTTATGCCAAGTCTGCTCTCACACATCCAGTCATGATACTTTTTCTCCCCACATTCCACAATATAGCCAGATTTCACTAAATCTATTTCTCTTTGTCTCACACCTACTTTCTTGCTGTAATTGAAACTTAGTTTTGCCCAGAAGAGACTGGTGCCCTCTCTTTCTATCTCCTATCCTTAACTCATGGAAAGAGCAGTGGTTAAGGTCTGTCTGACCTTCTTCTCATGTTCCAGTGCAGCCTACATATCAACAGACCATGAGTGTCTCTGCTGACACTATGACATCTCTCCTGATGACCTAATTCTTTGCCTGTGCTACAGTCACAAGCCTCAAGCACCTACAGTTCCCCTCCCTCTCTATGAGGTGTAAAGTTGGCCCTTCTATCCCTTAACTTTCTACACCAAAAATGGTCTTAAAAATCAAGGCAGCACTGATTGCCACTAGGGAATGGCTAAGCAAATTGTGATATATGAATGTAATGGAATATCTTTTCACCATAATAAATCACAGATATGAAGAATTCAAAGGAGCATGGGAAGCCTTATATGAACTAACAGAGAGTAAGGCAAGTAGAAGCAGGAAATCATATACACGATGACTAGAATAATGGAAAGAATGACAAAAACCAAAATCAAATTAAAGACTCCATAATGATCATGACCCAGCTTTGACTTTTGAAAAGTGATGAGGAAATTTACCTCCTTGCCTACCTTGAAGAGTTGGGGCAAGATGGATGTGAAGCATTGCAAATTCTGTTAGATATAGTTCATTTGTTGGTTAATTTTACTGAATTATGTTTTCTTTTTCTTTTTTGTTATTTCTCACAAAAAATGCCTTGCTGCATAGGAGTTGAAGGAGATTCAAATTCAGGAATGAAAATGATGTAGAAACAAAGGACATTAAAAAAAGTGAAAACTAAAATTAAAGCAAGGCAAAAGACAGTGCTTTTTTTTTTTTTTACTACAATCTATACTCATTCAGCATTTGTAATTGTAAGGTGTGAGTCTGCCTATCTACACCCAATCCTGAAATTCTCTTTCCAGTGTCCCTATACAGACTCAATTCTTTGACTGTTTCCTTGTGCACTGCATCTGTCTATGCCTTACAATCACAACTCACCTACTTGAACCATCCCTTTCAAGTTGTTTACTCCAGTTTATAATGAAGCCCCACACTCTGACCTTGGCTATGCCTTTTGTACTAAGTGTTCACATTCTGTCTCTTTCAACACTGACAATCTCCTTATGAGCCTTTGTCTTAACACTGTAAGGATAAAATATATTTTGTTAGCCATAGTACTATACTGGCTTAGCTCAGCTCCTCATCCTGACTATTCCTGGCCCACTCACCATCATGGCTTGGCTCTGACATTTTCTCTCCTTTTTTGTGCTAAACTTAGAGTTAATAGATGTCAGCTGGCATCCCTCTTTTGCAATTCAACTAACTTTTCTAAGTTTTACTTTCCTTAACTGTAAAATGAGGATTATAATATCTACCTAACCTAACTCACAGGGTTCATTTGATTATAGATTTACAGCTGGAAAGAATTTTAGAGGTCATCCAGTCCTTTCTTACATGTGTATAGTTCTCCTTCACACTGCCAAGGAGGTTGCAGTGTAGGAACAAAGGATGGAAGGAGGGAAGGAAGGGGAGGAGTGAGGGATAGAGGGATGGCAAGGTAGGGAAGGAGGAAGAATGGAAGGAAGGAAGAAAAAAAAGGAAGGATTTAGTAAGTGTTTATTGTATTCCAGGAACTGTGTTAAGCACTAGAGATACAAATACAAGCAAAAAATAATGATAGTCCTTGCTCTCAGAGAGCTTATATTCTAACGAGGGAAGTTAACACACAAAAATAAGGATCAGTGCTTTTAAAAGGCCCCAGAGGGACAGTGCAGAAAGTCAGGAACAAGGCTGAGAGGGGAATGAAGGTAGACTGATCTGGGGTGCTTCACAAAATGGAGGCTTCAGGAGGAACTCACCGATGGGAGAAGGGGATGGGCCCTTCCAAATGAAAATTCCATGGAGAGGAGGGCACAGGGAATGGATGGCAGCTGGTTGAGGCAGAAATTATGCCAGTGTCCAAACTACCTTGGCAGAACCAAGGAGCACTATATATGAATAATGAAACCAACAACCAAAGAAACTAGATGATTTGGCCAAGGTCCTACAGGTAATATGTGGCAGAGCCAGGCTCAAATTCAGGGCTTGTGAACTCAAATTCAGGTTCAGCATTCTTCCCACTGCAAAGCACTGCTTATTATGGATCTCAAATGTAATGAGTGAATGAAAGAATGAATACATGAATGAAAAAGTGTTTTATTAAATTATTATGATGTGTCAAGTACTGTGTTAAGCATTAGGGTTACAAATACAAAAATGAAGATAATCTTTGCCTTCAAGAGAGCTTATATCCTAATAGATGGTGACATGTAACAGGGATTGGTGACCATGGAGGAATATTTTGGTTTAGGACATTATGGGGATGGTGATTGGAACCATAAGGGAATAGTTGATAGAACTGATTTTATTACAGTTCCAGAACTGGAAAGCCTGATGGGGGTTGGCAAAGAGGAAGCCAGGTGACTTTGTGGCTGGTGATAGATTGCCAGGAAATGAAGTAAAATGTGTCTGGAGTCAAAGGCCAAATGTACTGGGGATTGAGGCAACTGCCAGTAAGGACAGTGGGGCCAAGGGTGGAAGTTCTGGAGGTAAAGGGGTTAAGTCCTTGGAAGCTTGGTTTCTAGTCCTGGAAGCATGGCAGTTGTAGATGGCTGGGGAGTATAAACGTGATACTGTATGTGAAATCACTTTGTAAACCATAAAGTACCTTATAAATAGGAAGTATTTTTATGATATCAATTACCACAATGCTTACATTTTGTCAGTGTTGATATTAAAACTCCATGCCTTGGTAGTTGGTTTAACTTGCTATAGTGTCCAAAATAATTCATCACTTGGTGGCAACATTCTGAGCTAAGACATCAGAATAAGACTTAAGTGATGAGTTGTTATTTTTACATTATTTTTATATTATCCTCTGAAATTCATATCTTCTGCCCATAACAACTCTTCCAATTACCAGTGCTGTTATCTAACCTTCCTCTAGAGCTATTTTCATTTTCCTCAATCACTTTGGGAACTGGATTATATTATTTTACTCTATCCCATTTACTTTTTTTATCCTCAATGTTCATGTTGTTGAACTTTTTGGAACCCTGAAATTTCACATTTCCTACACCAATCCATATCCGTCTTGTCACCAGTACTTTAAACTGCTTTACCCTTCCTGATTTTCTTAGACCAGTAAGGTTTTTCCAGAAACTCTCGTCTCCTTTTCTAGTCCAAATATCTTGGTCAGTTACTTTAATACTACATTTCTAGCCACCTAAACTCATTTGTCTTGTGCCCACTATTGTGAATGGATAGCCCTGAATCACTACCAAAGCCTCCTTTCTTCATTCATGTTCCAAACTTATAGCATTGCTGGAAGAAACCATGGAACCATTTTGACCTGGTCTATTATAAATTTCAACCTAACTTCAACTAGGTTCTCAATTCTGCCCAACAATTGTATTACAGATTTCTTATTCTCTACTTTACTTCCTATAATTGATGTGTCACCCTTCTCAAACCCCTGGTTCTACCCTGCATAAAGAATAACTCATGATTCCTATGCTATATTCTTTTTTGAAGATGTCAACGAGAAATGCTGGAAGTCTCAGGGAGAAGATGATATGGCCCCTGACCATTGATCCTCCAGTGACTAATACATGAGCTATCCAACAGTAGTGTCATCTAGGTAGTGGCTAGAAGTACATGAAATGAAGCTATTCAGTGGCAGTCATTATAGGAGCAACTAGGTGGTGGAAAGATATGGTAAGCCAAGACAAAATCTGTCCCACATCCTTTAGCTTTGAGACCAAAATGCTTGGAAGCACAGCCCATTACTAATAGTTTTTGAGCATACTTGGGGAAAACAAAATTTTGGTGACTAGTGGTGTGTGTGTGTGTGTGTGTGTGTGTGTGTGTGCGCGCGCGCCCATAAGATTCCCAATTCTTTTCAAGAACACACCCATTACTACCTCAAAATGAAGTGTATTGGGTTCTTCAGTAAGTCAAACTCTTTGAATTCTAATAGCTGAGGGTCTTTAAATACTCCTGCCTTCACAATCTGCCCTCTCCACCTTCCCAGTCTTTTTGCCCCTTCCCCCAACCTGTCTGATCCGGCCACAATGGCCTCCTGGCTTTTTCTCAATCCTCATTCTCCTTGATCTCTCTGCAGCTTTTGACACTATTGATCTTTCCTTCTTAATACTCTCTTCTCTCTGGTTTCTTTCTTGGTTCTCCTCCTACCTATCTGACTACTCCTTCTCTATTTCCTTTGCTGAATTCTCCTCCAGATCACATTTTTTTTAATTGTATGTGTCCCTCAGGGTTCTGTCTTGGAACCTCTTCTCTTCTCCCTTTATCCCACTTCACTTTGTGATTTCATCATTTCCCATAGATTTAATTACCAACTATGTGCTGGTGATTCTCAAGTCTACCTTCACTGCCTCAATCTCTCTGCTGACCTCTAGTCTTGTCTCCAACTGCCTTTCTCAGACTACATGTCCAGTAGATGGCTTAAACTCAATATGTCCAAAGCATAACTCATTATCTTTCCCCCTAAACCTTCCCCTCCTCCTAATAGAGAAGGTTAGTACCTGTAGTTACTGTAGAAGGTAACACCATCCTCCCAGTCCCTCAGGCTCACAACCCAAGAGCCATCCTAGATTCCATACTCTCTCACCTCCATAACCAATATGTTGCCAGGACTTGCAATTTCACCTTTGGAACAGTTTTCCATTATGCCCCCTTCTCTCCTCTGAGAGCCCCTACTCTAGTGTAGGTACTCATCACCTTACTCTTGGATTATTGCAATAGCCTGCTGGTAGGTCTGCCTGTCTCAAGTCTTAACCCAATCCAATCCATTCTCCATTGAGCTACCAAAGTAATTTTCCTAAAATGTAGATCTGAGCATGTTATACCCTCCTTCCCCCCTACTCAATAAACTACAGTGGCTTCCTATCACCTCCAGGATCAAATACAAAACATTCTGTTAGGCATTCAAAACCTTTATAACCTAGCCCCCTCCTACCTTTCCAGTTTTCTTACACCTTACTTTTTGAACCATTGACACTGGACTCCCGGCTGTTCATAAACAAGACATTCTATCTCTTAGCTCTGGCCTTTTTCTCTGGATGTTCTCCATGCACGGAATATTCTTCCTCTTCTGCTCCAACTACTATCTCCCTGACTTCCTTTAAGTCCTAACTAAAATTCCACCTTCTACAGGAAGCCTTTCCCAATGCCTCTTAATTCTAGTGCCTTCCCTTTGTTATTTCCTATTTACCCTGTATATAGCTTGCTTTGTATATATTTGTTTGCATGTTGTCTCCTCCTTTAGATTGTAAACTCTGTGAGGGCAGGAATTATATTTTACTTTGTTTTGTATCCCATTCTTAGCACTGTGCCTGGCACAAAGTAGGTATTTAATAAATGTTTATTGATTGGTTGATTGAAAAAAAAAGAACACACCCATTGCTCCAGATGTCTAGCTCTGTACTTTGTTAATTTATATTCTACTTTAGTCAATCTACTTTATATGTGTGTGAATAATCTTTTCAAGTTCACATGAAGTTAAGAATGAAATTAGAAGCAACCTCAATGAATAGGTACAGAGCCATGAGAGATTTATGAGTTCTTACTTGAGGTATTAAATTGATAGTACTGGAAAAAAAGTGAAGCTAACAAAAACTGGAATTTCACACATGCACTGAGAGTAAGGTGGAAGGGTTCAAGGTTTTAGTGCCATCTAGTGGTTTGACTGTGTAGATCAACCTACCTGGATGGTCATTTATTTGTGCATGCCCAGTAAACTGAAGCAGTTCAGGCTTAGGTTGCCATCTTGTGGTTTATCCAAATAGAGTAGAACCACATATCACTGCTATTGTCCTGTCTGTGTCAAAGTCCAACAAAGTATTTCATTTGGAATAATGATGAAGGAGGAATTGGAAGAATGGCAACCTATAGACAGAGAGCTATTAGGAGGCAATTTGAATTAATAGTCCAAGTAAAAGGCAATAAAGACCTTGACCAAAGTGGAGTTTGTAGACTAGAAAAGAAGAAATAGGTTTGAGACTCATTTCCAACTAAGAATTCACAACACTCCATGACTGTGAGTGTCTGCTAATGGTGGTCAGCCTTATTGAGTAAGGAGGCTTTGTCAGCTCCCAGAAATCCTTGCAATTGAATCCATCCTTGCCCTATTGAATTAATCATGTTCCATGGATCCCATGTGGCTAATTGATTGATATTCTTGGTTCAACTCCTTTTTTTTTTCACTTGCCACTTGTCATCAGGTACTTTCTACCCACTTTCCTCCCCTGGTACTATTTTTTCTGATATGTAGTGTGATACCATGGATTGGATTTGGACTTACTTTTCTTTTGTCTTGGAATTTCTCACTTGTATCTTCCTCCTTACCATTTCAGCCAGACTTCTTGATCAGACTCTCAATACCCTGTCCATCTCAGTACTTCTAGTGGGCAGTGATGAACCATGAAGAACCAGGTCATAAGAGTGATAAGATGGGAGAGTAGATTAGAAAATGACATTGATTCCAGGTAACTAGAAGGATTGTATTACCATTACCACCAGCAATTAAGGCATAAGGAAAAGGTTTTGGAGAACAAGATTATTAGTTCAACTTCAGACATGTTGAGTTTGAGGTGATAGTGAGGCATCCAGGGGCAATTAGAGATGAGAATCTAGAGCTCAGAAGAGAAATCAGAAGGGATATAGGTGAGGGAGTTATCCACACAGAGACTTTTAAATCCATAAAAACATAAACTTAGATCCAGAAGGGACCTTAGAAATCATCAAAACCAACATCTTCATTTTATTGAGAAGGGGAAGGAACAAGCCTATTTTGGGGGCACTGCACTAATCATTCTGCAGTTATTATCATATTTGATCCTTACAATAACCCTGGGAGGTAGGTGCTACTATGATGTCCATTTTAGCAAAGAGGAAAGTGAGGGGCAGAGAGATTAACTTGCTGGGGTCACAAAGTAGGAATTGCAACTAGGTCTTCTTTGTCTGAAGTCCTAATCTCTGTCCATTCCTCTACTCTACTTTGATATAGGTTGTTGTTGTAATCAACCTGGTGTATTTCCATTATCAAGGACTTGGAAAGCTACATCTATCAATCTATATCCTTGCTGAGAGTGTATGTTTAGTTTTTGTTCTTTTTTTTTGGCAATTGGCATTGAGTGACTTGCCCAAGGTCACACAGCTAGTAAGTGTTAAGTGTTTAGTCTGAGGCTGGATTTGAACTCAAGTCTTCCTGACTTCAGGGACGGTGCTCTATCCACTGTGCCACCTAGCTGCCCCTACTTTTTTTTAAGATGTTTTCAGGGTTTGGTTTTTTTTTTTGGTCTTTTGCTATCTTCCTCATTGACCCAATCTCTCCAAATTCAGATCTTGTATTTGATTCCAAAGTGCCTTAGCCCAAAACATTTCATGTTGTCCATAGGATTTAGTGACATTGACAATCAAATAATTGTTTAATAGAAGGATCAGTGGAATATATGGGGTGTTCAGGGAGAAGAAGCATATCTGGCATGAGGGCTTGGTGAGCCCTTTTTAGGGCTGCTTATCCATCTTTAGTGTCCACCTGTCACCCATCTCTCACCTGTGGCTTCAAAAATCTGTAGCATGTGCAGTAGCCACCCCCTGGTAAAACCATCTCAGCAGACAGGCTAAATCAGGTTGAAGGTAATTCAGAGGCCTCAAACCTGTCAGTGAGTTAGGAGGAGGTCTATTCCAAGCATGTGAAGACTTCCCCTGGTGGAATGGGCAGATGAGAACAATTTGTTTTGATGGCCGTGAAAGTAGCTGAAGCAGGCATTGTGGAGTGTTAGAGCTTGGTCAGACATCAAAGACACCAAGGTCATCCACTGCATCCCAAGCCATCATTGCCAGTCAGATTGACTTTTGTCTTGTCACTGGACTTTGGTGACTCTGGAAGACAGAGAGAGACTGATGACTCTGGGTAACTCTGCCTCACTTCAATCCAATTCACACATAAGTCAAGCTATCACTGTGTGATGTCATTGGGCCTCTTCAAAAATGAAGGCTGAACAATGGAGGGATCAATGGAGATGGTAAAGGAAGGAATAATAGGATATTCCTGATTCCTGGGGTGACATGAAATGGGTCCCTATTGCATATCCACTAAAAACATGAAGAACAGGATAAAGGGACTATACAAGAAACTGTTGTCTGACATGTGCAGTGGTATATATCTATGTAGATACATAAATATAAATAAATTTAACAAGATAGTTACATATTGTTTTATTTGTGTCCATTTTTGTGCCTCTCCTATCTTCCCTCTGTTGGAGTGAATAAGGTTACCAAGGTGGAAAATAGGAAGTTAAGAAGAGAGAATCAAGGAAAAAGTCATGATGAACACTAAAAGATAGAAAAGATAAGACACAGTGAAGGGTATGGAGGTAGGGGATAAAGAGGAAAGTGTGGTATCTCTGAAGCTGAGCCAGGAGGAGGGGGTGGTCCACAAAAAGCTAAGACTTGATTAAGGAGAATGAGTGAAAAAAAAAAAGTCAATAGATACGGTGATTTGGTGTTTAAAAGGGACCATACAGCATTTTCCATAGAGTTCAGGTTCAGATGTTGGATTCCAAAGGATTAGGGATAGAGTAGGTAATGAGGAAGTAGATTCCTTGGGCATAAACAACTTTAACAAGAGGTTTAAGTGAGAAAGAAGACGCGAGATAGGATAATAGCTAGTGGACCACTTTAATTGGAATAGAGTATGTTAAAGGCAGTAATATAAAACAAAATTATAAAGGAAGGCAGGAACCTTCTATAATATGTTGCTGAGGAATATGTATTTTATTCTGGTGACATTTTTTGATTGGGAGGGGGAGAGTAACTGGACTTGTGATTTTATTGATAAGAGGAAATCTTAGTGACAAAATTCCTTCTGCCAACATAGATTGAAACCTACTCTTCAATTTATATTCCTGAAAAAGTTAATATGAGTACTCAGAGATTGTGACTTACTCAGACAACCAGTATGCATCAGAGATACAACTTGAATTCTTGTCTTGCTAAACAGGTCTTCCTAATGGAGGCCAGTTCTCTATTCCTGACATAATGCTGCTTCTGACCTCTCAACTTAATAGAGTTGAAAAGGGTAGAGGAGAAGGATTATCCAGTAGCTATGAGAGCCAAAAATCTAATGTGATCTGAGGATGCATTAAGAGAGGGAAGATGATAATCATTCTTTACTTCTTCCTGAACAGAGCACATCTAGAATAGAGAATTGAATTCTTAGTGACATGTTTTAGGAAGGACACTGAAAGACTGGAATGTATTCCAGAGAAGGATGACAAAGATGGTGAGGGTTCTTTAGCCCATTCCATAAAAGTTCTGTTGGAAGAAACTGGGGATATTTAGCTTAGAGAAAAGTAGATCTGGGGGACATATGATAACTGTCTTTAAGAGGCATGGTGGAAAAAAAAAAAAAAAAAAACAAAACACTTGATCTTCTTACTCAGGAAGTCCTGAGTACAAATCTAACCTCAGATATTTCCTAACTGAGCAAGTCAATTAACCTTTGTCTGTCTCATTTTCCCGATCTGTAAAATGAGGATAAGAATAGCACTAATCTCTGAGAGTTGTTGTGAGGATCAAATGAGATATTTAAAGTGCTTTGCAAACCTTAAAGTGTGATATAAAAGTTAGTTGTTATTATTAGGTGCTCAAAGACCTGTTGTGGGAAGACTTGTTCTGCTTAGCCCCAGGGGCAGGAATAGGAACAATGGGTGCAGTTGGTAGAAAAGCAAATTTAGATTTAATATAAGGAAAAACTTTCTAACAATTAGAACTGTACAGAAGTGGAATGTGTTTTCTTAGGAGGTAGTGAGTTTCTCTTAACTGAAAGATTTTTATGAACGTTTTTGGTAATTTTACTTTTTTCAGTTAATAAGCATTTGTTTTTTTTCTCCCTCTCACCTCCTTTCCCATTGGGAAAAAAAGAAGGAAAGAGAAAGAAAGAAAAACCAAATAAATATGTGTAGTCAAACAAAATAAATTACATGTTCAAAAAATGCACATCTCATTCTGCATCTTGAGTCCATCACATCTTTATCAGGAGGTGGGTAACAGGATAGCATACTTTATCATTGTTGTTCTGGAATCATGGTTGCTGGAGGTTTAAAATCAATAATTGAATGGTCAATTGTCAGGCATGTTGCAGAAAGGATACAGATCCTGAAGCAGGGATTAGATCAGATGGTTCTCTGAGGTTGGTTATTTCCAATACTGAGATACTGAAGTTATGGAAGCCCAGAGATCTCTAAACAAAACTTCTCCACAAAAGTGTTGTTCTATGTCTCTTCTTTGTGCCTGTAATTCTTTATTCAAGTAATGTAATTCAAGTAAATTACAAGTCCTTGGAAGGTGGAGAGTAAAGATGGCAGAGTGAGAGGTAACAACTTTGTCACAGTTTCCCCCAAATTTTTTTCACAATGACCACAAAACATGTTCCAAATCAAATTCTGAGCAGGAAAACCAAGGAAAAATTCACAGTGAATTATTTTTCTGGACCAAGGCAGCTTAGGAAGATAGAGACATCTGTGGACATTGGAATGGGTGCTAACTAGTTGCCTATGCAATGGAAGTGGCACTGAGCTGGGGTAGCAATATGGGGAGTAGCCCTGCATCCATGGATGGTAAGGGAACTGAACACCTGTGTAGAAAGAGAGCCCAGGAGATACCTGTACTAGGACTGGGAGCAGAAACAGGTGCCATCTAGCAACTCTGTTGCCCATTACCTAGTTCTAGGGTGAAGAGAAGTGATTTCAGTTCCAAAGGAGTAGGAGATCTAACTATGTAAGAATCAGAGCTTAAACAAGGAGGGCAGTAAACATACCTCTTCCCAGATCATGTTGGAAGCACTGAACACTTACAGGACCCCATACTGGGCTGTGAAAGTAGCAGAAGGACATAAAAGGCAGAAACTCAGACCAGATACCACCACCAGAGGAGAGCAGAGCCCAACACAGAATAAAGTCTAAACTCAAGAATAGGGTGGGGGAAAAAAAGGAACCAATAAAAAGGAACCTGAACATAAAAAGCTGCCATGGTGACAGGGAAGATCAAGACAAAATTCAAAAGAAGACAATCACTTGAAAAATATCTACAAGCAAAGCCTCAAAGAAAAATGCATACTGGCTGTGAGTCCAATAAGAATTCTTAGAAAAGCTAAATAAATAGATTTTTTAAAAAGCAAAAAAAAAAAAAAGATCACAAAAATCAAGTAAGAGAGGCAGAGGAAAAATTGGGAAAAGAAATGAGAGATTAACAAGAAATTTATGAAAAGAGAATTAACAGGTGCTTTAAAAAGGCACAAAAAATACTGAAGAAAATAACTCCTTAAACTGAGAATTAGCCAAAATGGCAAAAGAGGTACAAAACTGAAAAATAAATCCTTGAAGTCAGACAAACGGAAGCTAATAATGCAATGAAACATCAAGAAACCACAAAGCAGTCAAAAGATCAAAAAAAGAAGAAAATATTAAATATTTCATAGGAAAACAACTGAACTAGAAAACAAATAAAGGATAGATAATTCAAGAATCATTGTACTACCTGAAAGCCATGAACAATAACAAGAAAGTCTAGAAATCATATTTCAATAAATCATAAAGGAAACCTGCCAAGAAAGCTTAGAACTGAAGGGCAAAGTAGAAATTAAAAGAATCCACTAACCATCTCCTGAAAGAAATCCCAAAATGAAAGCTCTCAGCAATATTATAGTCAAAATCCAGAATTCCCAGGTCAAGGAGAAACTAGTGAAAACATCCAGAAAGAAAACATTCAAAGACCATAAAGACACAGTCAGAATTATATAAGATTTAGCAGTTTTCACTATAAAGGAGCAGAGGGCTTGAAATATGACATTCTGGAAAGCAAAGGAGCTAGTATTATAACCAAGAATAACCCACCCAGCAAAAGTGAATATAATTTGGGGGGGGGGAGTGGACATTTAATTAAATAGAGGACTTTCAAGCATTTTTGATAAAAATATCAGAACTGACTAGAAAATTTGACATTCATTTGAACACAAAATGCAGGAGAAGCACAAAAAATTGAGAATGTGTGAGAAATCATAAGATTAAACAAGTCAAGTTTATTCAAGAGACTAAAGATGAAACTTATATCCCTATTTGTGAAAATGATGTATGTAACCCCTCAGAATTTTATCATCACTAGGGCAGTTAAAAGGAGTCTAATTAGACAGAAGGCATAGGAGTGAGTCTATTATATTAGGATGATCTCATAAGAAGAATGGAAAAGTGTGAAAGAAAGATATATTGGGAGAAGAGGGAAGGGGGATGAAGAATAGGGAAAATTATCTCATATAAATGGGGCATACAAAGAAGAATTAATACAAGAAGGGGAAATTGGGAGTGGGAAAGTAGGCCATGCTTGAATCTCTATCTTATTTGAACTGGTTCAAGAGGGAAAAAAGACACACACACACACACACACACACACACAGAGTTGAGTACAGAAATTCATCTTACCCAACAGGGAAGTAGGAGTGGAGGGGGGGAAGAGAAAGAGGGACAGGATAAGAGAAAAGGCAAATTAAGGGAGGCAATGGTCAGCAGCAAAATAGAGATGGAAGGGACCTTAGAGATAATCCAGTTCAATACCCTCATTTTATAGATGAGGAAATTGAAGTTTAGAAAGCTTAAACTATTTTTCCAAGGTCAGCTAGTAAATAACTGAGCCAGGCGAAGTCCTCTGATTCCAAATCCAGGGCTCTTTCTAATACACCATAATGCTACTCAACTAGACTGGCTGGAAAGCATATTATTATGATGCAAAATTAGGGGCACAAATGAGGGAAAGGAGGCTGCTCCTGAGGTGTTAGCCATAAGAAAAGTCATAGCCATGCCATTGGGTAGTGGTAGCAAAAGTCAGGGAGCTAAATCCACAGGTCAGGAAATTGAGACAAAAAGAGATTATTTCTTTTTCACCCAAACTGCATGAGAAAGCATCACCTGTGATTGGAACAGAGAAAAATTATACTGACAAGTAGTGCCTAATTTTAACAGTTATGTAATCCTTTATATACATCTCCAATTTACTAACAGAAGAGAAACAAATGGTGATCAAACTTTTCTTGTAAATGAACTTTTTATTATCTCAGAGAAGTCCCTGTTCATCTTGCATGTTTCTTTCTTGAAGCAGTTAAGCTTTCTTTGTCATTTTGCCAAGCTGGTTTAATGCTATCTTTTGTAGCAGTTCTTGGTATACCAAGAATTCACTCTGAAGAATATTGACTAAAGAGTGAGCCAGATCTGGACTGAATTTTGCCTCTGACACATGTTGGCTTTGTGACTCTGAACAAGTCACTCAACCTCTCAGCACTCTGGCCAGCTCTCTAAAACCAAAAGTTGCAGGGAAGTTTCCAGCCTCATTGGTAAGGGAAGTTTCGTCACCTATGCAATCCCAATACCAATGAAATCACAGATCTAGTCTCTATCTAAGAATTCATTCAAGTGACTGATTTCATTTTTGCATAGGCTGCCAAAGATAGATGCCCTTGAAAAGGTCAAGGCTGAGGGAGGATTTAGTAATAACATGTCTATAGCTAATAGGAAACATTTGGTTTAATACCTTTGCTCTTTTTTCCCAATTATTTGGATGATTTGAGCAAGTTTAATATTATGTTTTAATTATATGAATAACTGAAACTATAGATAAGACAATACTGCTACATCCTGATTAGTGTAAATAATAAATCCTCTAAAGTGGTCACATTATTTAAAATCACCTTGCATATTTCCACTGGGTTGGAACCAAGTAGAACACATCACCAAGAGTGGCATCATAAGTATTATAGCAGCAGACATACTGGTGGTACTGGGTACTTGATATATGTTCATCTGATTGAGACCCTCTTGGTATAATGGAGCATTGGATGAGGAATTGAGAGACTTTCATTCTAGTCCCAAATTAGCTATTAATCATGTGACCTTGTGTAAGTAAGGTCACACAATTAATTTCCCTTCTCTAGGCCACAGTTTCTTCATCTGTCAAAGAAGGAGGTTGTACTAGATGGAGTCTAAGGTTATTTCCTGCTCTAAAGAAGGAGTGGATTGGAATGATAGTGATGGTATTTTGAGGGGTTTAGAAGCAGACATGTGTAGACCTGACTTGGATTAATTAGCGGGGGGGGGGTATATATCCAATACATAATGGAAAACCTGCCAAGACTCATCCTACCCATAGCTCCATACACATTTCTGCTGACTTATGTGGTAACAAATGATATGGTCAATGAGGTATACATCTACACGGAAAATCACTGTTACCAGCTAGACTTCTGATGCTGTGGGGGTGGTGATGCCTATTGATTTGTGCCCACCAGGCTGTGCTCTAAGCAATCTCATGGAAGGATTTTATTAATATGTTTAAAAAATCTGTAATTCATTTCAACAAACATTTAATGAAAGGAAGGCACACAAAGCACAAATACAAAAGATTGGCACAGACCCTTGAGAAGAATGTCAGAACTACTCTCAGATTGGGGACAGCCATTGAAAAGGCATGAAGATAGATGGAGTGACATGTATAGGGAACATTAAATTTATGGTTTGGAAAAGGGCAGAGCCAAGATGGCAGAGTAAAAGCAGTGACTTGCTTGAGCTCTCCCCCAAACCCCTCAAATACCTGTAAAAATGACTCTAAACAAATTCTAGAGCAGCAGAACCCACGAAAAGACAGAGTGAAACTAATTTCCAGCCCAAGACAATCTGGATAGCTGACTGAAAAGGTCTACTGCACCAGACTGGGAGAGGAGCACAGTTCAGCATGGGTGCACAGGCAAAGACCAAGCCTTAGCGAACCTGGAGCAGGCCTTAAGGGATTGAATCACAAGCAGCTGTGGCTGTTTCCAGACTTCTCAACCCACAAACTCCAAAGACAACTTAGAAGGTCAGTAGGAAAGATCTGTGACCTCTGTGAGAGAGAAGCTCGGTCCCAGCCCCAGTCCTGGCACAGGCTGGAGGCAGTGGCTGATTCCAGAGCTTCCAGCCCACAGACTGAGGGGGAATGGAGTGGCTGATCAGAGGGGGTTTGCAGGGATCTCTTTCTGGTGTAGGACTCTCTTGCTTTGCCTTGCTTGGATATGGGTCACAGTTCTAGGTGGCAGTCCTGGGGCGAGAAGGAGTGCTGACATGGTGGAGCTTGTAGTGGTGGTGGAGAGGGAATCCTCCTCACAGTTCCAAGACAGAAAAGAGTAGTTATGGTCACTCATAGAGCAGAGGACAGGACAGGAAAGGAGTAAACACCTCACCCTTGATCTTACTACCTTGGAAGAACAGAAAATGTACAGGTCCCTAGAAGTATCTCTGAAAACAGCTGCACAAAACCCCTGAAGCTGGGGACAGTACATTCTCCACATTGGAAGCAGATCCCTACCTTAAGGGTTTATAACTCAAGTAATTGACTGGGATCATAAGCAAACTGCTCAAAAAAGTCAGACCATAGAATCTTTTTTTTTTTGGTGACAAAGAAGATCAAAACATACAACCAGAAGAAGACAACAAAGTCAAAGCTCCCATCTAAAGCCTCCAAGAAAAATATGAATCAGTCCCAGGCCATAGAAGAGCTCAAAAAGGATTTTGAGAAGCAAGTAAGACAAGCAGAGGAAAAACTGGGAAGAGAAATGAGAGTGATGCAAAAAAATCACGAAAAACAAGTCAACAACTTGTTAAAGGAGACCCAAAAAAATACTAAAGAAAATAACACCTTAAAAAATAGCCTAACCCAAATGGCAAAAGAGGTCCAAAAAGCCAATGAAGAGAAGAATGCCCTAAAAAGCAAAATTGGCCACTGTCTTCTATTTTATCATTCTTTTGGATTAGTTTTACAGTGCCTTGATTTCTCATATAGTCACTAGCTTCCAGTTGCTCCATTCTAATTTTTAAGAAAGTATTTTCTTCAGTAAACTTTTGGACTTCCTTTTCCATTTGGTCAATTTTGCTTTTTAGGGCATTCTTCTCCTCATTGGCTTTTTGGACCTTTTTTGCCATTTGGGTTAGGCTATTTTTAAGGTGATATTTTCTTCAGTATTTTTTTTGGTCTCCTTTAGCATCACTCTCAGTTTTTCCCCTACTTGTCTTACTTGCTTCTCAAAATCCTTTTTTAGCTCTTCCATGGCCTGGGACTGGTTCATATTTTTCTTGGAGGCTTTAGATGGGAGCTTTGACTTTGTTGTCTTCTTCTGGTTGTATGTTTTGATCTTCTTTGTCACCAAAAAAAAGATTCTATGGTCTGACTTTTTTTGAGCAGTTCGCTTATGATCCCAGCCAATTACTTGAGTTATAAACTCTTTGATAAGGTAGGCATCTGTTTCCAGTGTGGAGAATGTACTGTCCCCAGCTTCAGGGGTTTTGTGCAGCTGTTTTCAGAGATAATTCTAGGGACCTGTACATTTTCAGTTCTTCCAAGGTGCTATGATCAAGGGCAAAATATTTACTCCTTTCCTGTCCTGTGCTGTGCTCTATGAGTGACCACAAGCACTCTTTCTGTCTTGGAACTGTGAGGAGAATTTCCTCTCCACAGCCACTACAAGCTCCACCATGCCAGAGCTCCTTTTCCCCCCAGGACTGCCACCCAGTACTGTAACCCAGATCCAAGCATGGGCAAAGCAAGAGAATCCTGCACCAGCAGAGAGATCCCTGCAACCCTGCTCTGATTAGCCATTGGATTCCTCCTCAGTCTGTGGGCCAGAACTCAGGTGGCAGCCACCGCCCCGGGGCCATGCTTGGGGAATAGGGCTGGGACCCTTTGCTTCTCTCTCACCTCAGAAACAGACTTTTCCCTCTGACCTTCTAAGTTGCCTTTGTCATTCATGGGTTGAGAAGTCTGGAAACAGCCACAGCTGCCTTTGATTCAGTCCTCTGAGGCCTGCTCCTGGTATTGTTATTTTTAAGGAGGGTAGGTACATACTTGCAATTTTGACCCTAAAAGGAATTTTCAGCATAGAAACACCCCTCACCAAAGTAGGTCAAATCAGAAACTTATCTGTAACTGTAACAGTCTCAAACTGTTGCCTGGGGTAATGAGAGGTTAAGTGATGTGCCTATGGTCACCCACCTAGTAACATGTCAGGAGCAGAACTGTAACTTGGGCCTTCCCTACTACAAGGCCAGTCTATCCACCATTACAAGCTGCCTCTCTTTTAGACAGTTATACACAGTTTTCACAAAGGGTTTAGTTAAAGTACTACGTAGAGGGACAAAGGTTGCCTAATGCTTTTTGATAAGCTTTACCACTAACTGGGATTCTAAGTTTCAATAAAAGCTGGTTTGGATTGGTATCTGAAATCCAGTCATGATAATTAGCTCAACATCCCGTTATGGATACTCTGAAAGGAGGATAACAAATGATTTAAAAATGAACATTTGAAAAAGGAAGAATGCTTTTAGTCCCTAAATCCCAATTGTGATGATTATAGCAATCACTTTCATGGCTTATTAAAAATTTGAAAGAATATTCTAAATGTATTGGTAATGAATGTCTCTCTATCAGTTCTAACAAAGATGGAGAAGATTGAGGGAAATGAATGTCTTCCACAGGAGTGGCCTATTAATGGAGAAGCATGCCTCCTGCCTCTTGGCAATGTGATGGTGGATAATTTTTAATGAAACAAATTAATATTTCTCTAATTGTTTATATCTGTCTTTATTTGTGTGAAAAGTGTTTTGTAATTGTGTTAATATAATCCCTGGGTTTGGCAGGTAGACTCCCAAGGATTTTCTGTTGTCTGCAGTTATTTTAAATAGAATTTCTCTTTCTATCTCTTCTTGTTAGGTTTTGTTGGTAATATATAGAAATGCTAAGGATTTCTGGGGGTTTATTTTATATCCTGCAACTTTGTTAAACTTAATTGTTTCAAGTAGTTTTTTTTTAGTTGATTCTAATCTATTCCACTTTCTGCTTCTGTTTTATGGGTGAATTCATCCCATTCACATTCATAGTTATGATTACTAACTACATTGCTCTCCATCACATTTTCTTCTGTTTATCATTCTCTCTCTCTTTTTTATCCTGTTCCCCTTCAAAAGTCTGTTTTGCTTCTGACCACTGCCTTCTTTTATCTACTCTCCCTTTTTTTCACCACCCCACTTTCTCTTATCCCTTTCCCCTCTTACTTCTTTGTTGTGCAAGATAGATTTCTATTACCAATGAGTATATACACACATATGTATGTATGTGTGTATATGTGTCTATTCCTTTTTTGAAACCATTTATATGTGAGTGAGATTTAAGTATTGCCCTCAAATGCAATTTTCCCCTCCACTGTAAAAGCTCTTTCTTGAACACCTCTTTTATGTGAAATGATTTGCACCATTCTTCCTGTCTCCTCTTCCTTCTCCCAGGGCATCCCTCTTTCTCATCTATCTACTTTTTTTTTACATCATCCCACCATAGTTGACTCATTTAGGCACCCTCTGTCTGTATAGAATCTTTCTAACTGCCCTAAAAACCTCTTAGAAGATACATGTTACCCTCCCATATAAAAAGACAAAATTTTAACTTTATTGAATCCCTTATGATTTTTCCTTCATGTTTACCTTTTCATACTTCTCTTGAGTCTTCCATTTGAAAATCAAATTTTCTATTCAGCTCTGGTCTTTTCATCAAGAATGCTTGAAAATCCTCTATTAAATATCCGTTTTTTTTCCCTTGAAGGATTATACTCAGTTTTTTTGGGTAGGTATTTTTTGGTCATAATCCTAACTCTTTGTCTTCTGGAATATGATATTCCAAGCCTCTCTCCTCCTTTAATGTGGTAGCTGCTAAATCTTGTGTGTTCCTGACTGTGGCTGTGCAGTATATAAATAGTTTCTTTCTGGCTGCTTGAAGTATTTTCTCTTTGACCAGGGAGCTCTAGAATTTGGTTATAATTTTCCTGATGGTTTTCATTTTGGGATCTTTTTTCAGGTGGTGATCAGTGGATTCTTTCAATTTCTATTTTACCCTCTGGTTCTAGAACATCAGGGCAGTTTTCCTTGATAATTTCTTGAAATATTAGGTCTAGGATCTTTCTTTGATCTTGGCTTTCAGGTAACCCAATAATTCTCAAATTATTTCTCCTTATTCTATTTTCCAGGTTAGCTGTTTTTCCAAAAAGATATTTCACATTTTCTTTTATTTTTTCATTCTTTTGACTTTGTTTTATTGTTTTTTGATATCTCATGGAGTCATTGGCTTCCACTTGCTCAATTATAAGTTTTAAGGAACTATTTTCTGCAGTGAGTTTTTATACCTTGTTTCCATTTGGCCAATTCTGTTTTTTATTTATTTATTTTTTTACAATGGTAATTTTTTTAATTTATTTTTTTGTTTTCAACATTTACTTCCACAAGATTTTGAGTTCCAAATTTTCACCCCATCTCACCCCTCCCCCACCCCAAGATGGCATGCATTCTAAATACCCCTTCCCCTAGTCTGCCTTCCCTTCTATTTCTCCCCCTCTTCTCTTATCCCCTTCCCCTTCAATTTTCCTGTAGGGCAGGATGGATTTCTGTACCCCATTTCCTATATTTCTTATTTCCCAGTTGCATGTGAAAACATTTTTTTAAACATGTGTTTTTAAAACTTTGGGTTCCAAATTTTCTCCCTTCCTCCCTCCCCACCCACCCTCATTGATAAGGCAAGCAACTAAATATAGGTTATATATGTGCAGTTATGCAAAACACTTCCATAGTAGACATGCTGTGAAAAACTAACTCTATTTCCCTTAATACTATCCCACCCACCCATTTATTCTATTCTTTCTTTTGACCCTGTCCCTCCTCAGAAGTATTTGCTTCTGATTACTCCCTTTCCCAATCTGCCCTCCTCTCTATCTTTCCCCTACTCTCTTGTCCCCTTCCAACCCTATTTTTCTGTAGGGTAAGACAGATTTCCACACCCAATTGAGTGTGTATGTTATTCCCTCCTTGATCCAAATCTTATGAGAATAAGATTCACTCATTCCCTCTCACCTTCCCCCATTTCCCCTCCACTGTAAGAGCCTTTTCTTTTCTGGCTTTTTTTTTTGTGGGATCATTTACCCCATTCAACCTCTCCCTTTCTCCTTCTCCTAGTATATTCTTCTCTCACCCCTTAATTTGATTCTCCAGATATGACCCCTTTATTTTCAACTCACTCTGTGCCCTCTATCTATCTATCTGTATCTATATATACATACATATAATTTTTTCCCCTCCAACTACCCTAATACTGACAAAGTTCTCATGAGTTACAAATATCATCTTTCCATGCAGGAATGTAAACAGTTCAACCTAAATAAGTCTCTTATGATTTCTCTTTCCTGTTTACCTCTTCATGTTCCACTCGAGTCTTGTATTGGAAAATCAAATTTTCTATTCAACTCTGGTCTTTTCATCAAGAGTGCTTGAAAGTCCTCTATTTCACTGACTGACCATTTTTTCCCCTGCAGGATTATACTCAGCTTTGTTGGGTAGGTGATTCTTGGTTGTAATCCTATCTCCTTTGCTCTCCAGAATATTATATTCCATGCCCATCAGTCCCTTAATGTAGAAGCAGCTAAATCTTGTGTTATCCTGATTGTGTTTCCACAATACTTGAATCGTTTCTTTCTGGCTGCTTGTAATATTTTCTCCTTGACCTGGGAACTCTGAAATTTGGCTACAATATTCCTAGGAGTTTTTCTTTGGGTATCTCTTTCAGGAGGAGATCGGTGGATTCTTTCAATTTCTATTTTGCCCTCTGGTTCTAAAATATCAGGACAGTTTTCCTTGATAATTTCTTGAGAGATGATGTCCAGGCTCTTTTTTTTGATCATGGCTTTCAGATAGTCCAATAATTTTTAAGTTCTCTCTCCTGGATCTATTTTCCAGGTCAGTTTTTTTCCAATGAGATATTTCACATTGTTTTCTAATTTTTCATTCTGTTGGATTTGTTTTACAGTGTCTTGATTTCTCATAAAGTCAGTAGCTTCCAATTGCTCTATTCTAATTTTTAAGGAAGTATTTTCTTCAGTAATCTTTTGGACATCCTTTTCCATTTGGCCAATTTTGCTTTTTAGGGCATTCTCCTCATTGGCTTTTTGGACCTCTTGTGCCATTTGGGTTAGGCTATTTTTAAGGTGTTATTTTCTTCAGTATTTTTTTGGGTCTCCTTTAACAAGCTGTTGACTTATTTTTCATGATTTTCTTGCATCACTCTCAGTCTTCCCTCTACTTCTCTTATTTGCTTCTCAAAATCCCTTTTGAGCCCTTCCAAGGCCTGGGACTGATTCATACTTTTCTTGGACACTTTGGATGTGGGAGCTTTGGCTTTGTTGTCTTCTTCTGGTTGTATGTTTTGATTTTCTTTGTCACCAAAGTAAGATAATATAGTCTGACTCTTTGCACTGCTTATTCATGATCACAGCCAATTACTTGAGTTTTAAACTCTTTGTTAAGGTAAAAGTCTGCTTTCAATGTGAAGAGTGTACTGTCCCAAGCTTTGGGGGTCCAATTCTGCTTTTCAGAAAGTTATTTTCATCAGTGAATTTTTGTGCCTCTTTTTCCATTTGAACAATTCTGGTTTTTTAAGGTGTAATTTTCTTCAATATTTTTGTGCCTCTTTTACAAAGTTGTTAATTGTCTTTTCTTAATTTTCTTAATTTGCTTTCATTTTTTTACATAATTTTTCCTCTAGCACTCTTATTTGATTTTTAAAATAATTTTTAGCCTTTCTTGGAATTCTGGTTGGGCCTGTGTCAAATTTACATTTTTTTTGAGGCTTTGCTTATAGTTGTTTTGACTTCATTGTCTTATTCTGAGTTTGTGTCTGGATCATACTGTCACCATAGTAGAATTCTTTTTTTTTTTTTTTGCTAACTTTTTCATCCTATTTCTTAATTTGGGACTTTTTGTTAATGTTGTACTCTGTTCCCAGATTGGGGGTTGAGGGCAGGGGGGAGCTCTGTCTCACGCTTCAGGCTTTTTCTCACTACTGTTTTTAGAGCTAGTTCTGAGGGTTGAAATTTTTCCAGTGATTATGTGATCTGAGGAAAGGTGTGGTCACTGTTCTCTTGGTCTATGCTCTGTTCCTTACCCAGGAAGGGCCCCTGATCCCTTGAAGCTGGAAGTGATATTGTCCTTCAGGGCTTCCACTCTCTCCAATCTACCTTGAACTATGACCCAGAAGTGGTTATAGACAATGAAGTTGCCAAACAGTTGTTCCTCAGGGCTTCCATTCCATCTTGACTGAAAGTGCTCCTCTCCATCCTTGAACTATGACCCAGAAATGGATATAGTAAATGGAGTTGCCAAACAGTATCTTGTCTGGTTCTAGCACAGAGTACCCTGTAATCTCTTTCTGACTAATTGCCAGGTCCTCTTAATGTCTCTGGCTTGAGAGCTCCTGAAGCTGCTGCTGCTTCTAGCACCACCACCTAGTCCCACCACTGGTGTTTCATCCACGTGGACTTTAGGCCAACCTTCTCCCTCACGTCACAGCTCTCTTTCTGACCTCCTACGTTTTTTTGGTCTTGAAGAGTGTCTTATTCTGACCTTTTATTGGCTCTGCCACTCCAGCATTTGATTTGAGGCATTATTTTGAAGGAGATGTTAGGAAAGCTTAGCTGAGTGCTCCTCAACTCCACCATCTTGACTCCACACTTACTGAAAATTCCTCTTAATTAGATTATTTTTAAAAAAAATTTTATTAATTTATTTTGATTTATCAACAATTTCTTCCATAAGCTTTTGAGCTTTAAATTTTTCTCCCCCTCCCTCCCCAAGATGGTGTGCAATCTGATATAGGCTATACATATACATTCCTATTAAACATATTTTCACATTAGTCATGTTGTAAGGAAGAATTAGAACCAATAGGAGGAACCACCAGAAAGAGGAAACAAAACAAAATAGAAGAAAAAAATAGCAAATAGTATGTTTCGATCTGCATTCAAACTCCATAGTTCTTTCTTTGGATGTGGATAGCATTTGCCATCATAAGACCTTTAGAGATGTCTTAGATCCTTGCATTGCTGATATGGGCTAAGTCTATTAACGTCAGTCATAGTACAATGTGGCTGTTATTGTGTACAATGTTTTCCTAGTTCTTTTCACTTCACTCACCATCAGTCCATACTAGTTTTTCCAGGTTTGTCTGAAGTCCACCTGCTCATCATTTCTTATAGCACAATAGTATTCAATTATATTTATATACCACAACTTGTTCAGCCATTGCCCAATTGATGGGCATCCCCTCAATTTCCAATTCTTGGTCACCACAAAAAGAGCTGCTATAAATATTTTTGTACATGTGGGTCCTTTTCCCATTTTTATGATCTCTTTGGGATACAGACCTAGAAGTGGTATTGCTAGGTCAAAGGGAATGCACAGTCTTACAGCCCTTTGGACATAGTTCCAAATTGCTTTCCAGAATGGTTGGATCATTTCACAACTCCACCAACAATGCATTAGTGTTCCAATTTTCCCACATCTTCTCCAACATTTATCATTTTCCTGTTTTGTCATGTTGGCCAATCTGGTAGGTGTAATGTGGTACCTCAGAGTTGTTTTGATTTGCATTTCTCTAATCAATAGTGATTTAGAACTTTTTTTTCCTGTGACTATAGATGGCTTTAATTTATTCATCTGAGAACTGCTTGTTCATATCCTTTGACCATTTATCAATAGGGGAATGACTTGTATTCTTATAAATGTAACTTAATTCTCTATATATTTTAGAAATGAGGCCTTTATCAGAGACATTAGTTGTAAAAATTCTTTCCCAGCTTTCTGCTTCCCTTCTAATCTTGGTTGCATTGGCTTTGTTTGTGCAAAAAGTTTTCCATTTAATGTAATCAAAATTATCCATTTTGCATTTCATAATGTTCTCTATCTCCTGTTTGGTCATGAATTCTTCTGTTCTCCATAAATCTGACAGGTAAACTATTCCTTACTTTCCCATTTTGCTTATAGTATCAGCCTTTATATCTAAAACATGAACCCATTTTGACTTTACTTTTGTATATGGTGTGAGATTTTGGTCTATGCCTACTTTCTGCCATACTATTTTCCAGTTTTCCTAGAAGTTTTGTCAAATAGTGAGTTCCTATCCCAGAAGCTGAGGTCTTTGGTTTTATCAAATAGTAGATTACTATAGTCATTGACTACTACATCTTGCATATCTAATCCACTGATCCACCACTCTATTTCTTGGCCAGTACCAAGCAGTTTTGATTATTGCTGCTTTATAATACAATTTAAGATCTGAAATGGCTAGGCTACCTTCCCTTGCATCTTAATTAGATTCTGAACTTATATTATCTCCCCTCTCCAATCTACCCACATACATCTACCGAAGTAATTTTCCTAAAGCTTAAGTCTAGCCATATATCTACACATACAGATATACCCATTCAAGAATTTTCCATGGCTCCCTATCACCTTTAAGATTCTGCACAAATGCCTGTGTCTGATATTTAAAGCTGTTCCCACTTTTGCTCTAGTCTCCCTTTCCAGACTTATTTTATATTACTTTTTTTTATGTAATCCAGCCAAATTGTCTTACTTGCTATTTTCCCATCTCCCACCTCCATGTATTTACATGGATATTAATCATTCCTGGAATACATTCTCTTCCTATTTCCTTAGCTTCTTTCAAGACTCAAGTCATATATTACTTCCTACAGAAAATCCTTCCTAATCTCCCTAGTTGTTAATAGACCTTCACTCTTTAATTTGATTTAGTTAATTTATCTAAGTGTTATAATCTCCTGGAAAATGTTAACCCATTGACATCAGGGTTCCTTTTATGCTTTATCTTTGTATTCCCAGTACCTAGCAGAGTGCCTTGCTTATAGCAGGTGCTTAATAAATGCTTAATGTATCAACAAGAAATTGAATCAATAAGGAGTTTTAGCATAGAAAGAGGAAAAGGAAAGGAGTGGACTGAGAATATAAACTTGACCCCAGAACCTCATTATCCTAAGGGATATAAAACAATTTTCAGTTTCTGTCTGTGGTATTTCCTTGCTGTTTAGATTTGTCAGGTGTGAATGCACCACTTTGTTAGTTGTCAGACCAAAGCCCTCAACAGCCACCTGGGTGTTTTCATGTAAACACCTGCTATTTATTTACTGCAGGCCTTATGTTTAAGGTTGTAATGAAAAACAACCCAGCTTTCCTAGAGCAACTGCCCCATATGAAATGCCATTAAGATAAAGTAACACATAAGTGGCTCTAATAAAAGGAATTTATCACAAGACATGGAGAGTAAGGTGTCTTTATTCACTAGGTGAATAACACCAGGCATTGTCAATGTGGCTTTTCAAGGCACAGAAATTATCATTCATTCTCCAAATTACCAACTGCACAAAAATTACTAAATGGTCCGTTATCACTACCTCTCAGTGAGAGAATGCCTTTGTTTAATGTCTGATTACAAATGGGTTTCCCATGATTATCATCAATAAATCACAGGTAAGTGCATCCATCGGGATGGGGGTGGAGGGAAGGAGAGATTTCTGAGCTTGTGGAAAAGGAAGAAAAAAAAATCCAACACAAGCTATGCTGTGACCAGCCTGTAGGAGGGGCTGCCACCCTTTTAGGAAGTCTTTCCTTACACTTGGTTTATGTTTTGGTTACCCATTGGAAACAATCTGGATATATAAAGTAAGCTAGTGAATTTAAATGAAGTAGAAGTCAGTGAAAAATTAAAAAAAGGTATAAAACAAGCAATAATATATCTTCAATCCATATTTGTGTAAAGGAAAATTATCAGCACCTAGTGAAATGCTTTACATGTATATATGTTGAGGATGGAGTTCGGGACCTGTTATTCCATCTATGTAAAGTCTTCAGACCAAGAAATTTAGAACAAAAAATAGTTCAGTGAAAGTTTAAAAGCAAGGTAAGAAGGGAAAAGCAGATGATTAAAGAACACCTTAACCCAATGGATTGTCATTGAGCTCCAACAAACTATCTCCCAGGGGGCTGCAAAAACATGTGGATATAATCTTTTAGTTCCTGCTAGTGATCTGTCAGAAATAATAGAAGACAGGAAGGGTGCTACAGAATGTGAAATAAACAAAAGTATATATATACACATAAAAAACGGTAGATTCTTAGCCTAGAGAACTTGACTTTAATTACTAACAAAATTCTAAAATCATGGCTATATACTTATTAAAGAAAGTGGCAAATACTTTGACATGCAAGGGAATGATCCCTAAAAATCTTCATGAGTCCATTAAAATATGTTATGTGACACCAGCCTTCTTTCTTTCTTTCTTTCTTTCTTTCTTTCTTTCTTTCTTTCTTTCTTTCTTTCTTTCTTTCTTTTTTCCTTCCTTCCTTCCTTCCTTCCTT